>NW_027596485.1:0-262500 GCF_964194155.1 Cetorhinus maximus
GGTGAAGGAGGGGGGGGTGGGGGTGAGTGAGGGGGGGATGAGGGTGAAGGAGGGGGGATGGGGGTGAAGGAGGGGGGATGGGGGTGAAGGAGGGGGGATGGGGGTGAGTGAGGGGGGGATGGGGGTGAAGGGGGGGGTGGGGGTGAGTGAGGGGGGGATGGGGGTGAAGGAGGGGGGATGGGGGTGAAGGAGGGGGGATGGGGGTGAGTGAGGGGGGGATGGGGGTGAAGGAGGGGGGATGGGGGTGAAGGAGGAGGGTTGGGAGTGAAGGAGGGAGGATGGGGGTGAAGGAGGTGGGGATGGGGGTGAAGGAGGGGGGGATGGGGGTGAAGGAGGGGGGATGGGGGTGAAGGAGGGAGGATGGGGGTGAAGGAGGGGGGGATGGGGGTGAAGGAGGGGGGGATGGGGGTGAAGGAGGGGGGATGGGGGTGAAGGAGGGGGGGATGGGGGTGAAGGAGGGGGGGATGGGGGTGAAGGAGGGGGGATGGGGGTGAAGGAGGGGGGATGGACGTGAAGGTGGGGGGTTGCGGGTTAAGGGGGGGATGGGGGTGAAAGAGGGGCGGATGGGGGTGAAGGGGGGGATGGGGGTGAGTGAGGGGGGTGTTGGGGGTGAAGGAGTGGGGGATGGGGGTGAAGGAGTGGGGATGGAGGTGAAGGAGGGGGGATGGGGGTGAAGGAGGGGGGATGGGGGTGAAGGAGGGGGGATGGGGGTGAAGGAGGGGGGGATGGGGGTGAAGGAGGGGGGATGGGGGTGAAGGAGGGGGGATGGACGTGAAGGTGGGGGGTTGCGGGTTAAGGGGGGGATGGGGGTGAAAGAGGGGCGGATGGGGGTGAAGGGGGGGGATGGGGGTGAGTGAGGGGGGTGTTGGGGGTGAAGGAGGGGAGGTGGGGGTGAAGGAGGCGGGTTGGGGGTGAAGGAGGGGGGGATGGGGGAGGAGGAGTGGGGGAAGGGGGAGGAGGAGGCCTGACCACATGTTGGGCAAAGCATCCCACTCGGTCGGCACTGTGACCACCACCTGTACATTCACTCATCCACCACTGGCTCCCAGCGGCAGCAGTGAGCACCATTCCAAAGGATGCACTGCAGGAGCTCGCCATGGTCATGTCAACCAGACATTTCAGAGCGAAAGCTCCTTTACCTGGGAGGAAAAGGGCCGCAGACGCACAGGGACACCAGCCAGTTCCCCTCCAGGCCACGGGCCATCTCAACCTGTCACTCTATTCGTTCCCTGTCACTCAAACATGGAACTCAGTCCCTCACAGCCCCGAGGGTGTAACTGCACCCGAGGTGCTTCAAGCATTGAAGTCGGCAGCTCCCCACCACCGACTCCAGCACAACTCCGGACAGGCATTAAAGTGCAAGCCATGAACCCCTAGGAAAAGCCCATCCCTAGAAACCTTTTATTCTCTATATAAACTACCTGGTAACCCTGATTAGATTCCAGTCTGTGACTCACTCCCGGGTATCCGTCATTCTATATATAAACCAACCCGAACCCCTCGATTAGACTCCAGTCTGTAACTCACTCCCGGGTATCTGTTATTCTATATATAAACCCACCCAAACACCTCGATTAGGTTCCAGTCTGTAACTCACTCCCGGGTATCTGTTATTCTATATATAAACCACCCCGAACCCCTCGATTAGATTCCAGTCTGTAACTCACTCCCGGGTATCTGTTATTCTATATATAAACCCACCCAAACACCTCGATTAGATTCCAGTCTGTAACTCACTCCCGGGTATCTGTTATTCTATATATAACCCACCCCGAACCCCTCGATTAGATTCCAGTCTGTAACTCACTCCCGGGTATCTGTTATTCTATATATAAACCACCCGAACCCCTCGACTAGATTCCAGTCCGTAACTCACTCCCGGGTATCTGTTACTCTATATATAAACCCACTTGAACCCCTCGATTAGATTCCAGTCTGTAACTCACTCCCGGGTATCTGTTATTCTATATATAAACCACATCGAACCCCTCGATTAGATTCCAGTCTGTAACTCACTCCTGGGTATCTGTTATTCTATATATAAACCCACCCAAACCCCTCCATTAGATTCCAGTCTGTAACTCACTCCCGGGAATCTGTTATTCTGTATATAAACCACTGGAACTCCTCGATTAGATTCTAGTCTGTAACTCACTCCCGGGTATCTGTTATTCTATATATAAACCACATCGAACCCCTCGATTAGATTCCAGTCTGTAACTCACTCCTGGGTATCTGTTATTCTATATATAAACCCACCCAAACCCCTCCATTAGATTCCAGTCTGTAACTCACTCCCGGGAATCTGTTATTCTGTATATAAACCACTGGAACTCCTCGATTAGATTCTAGTCTGTAACTCATTCCCGGGAATCTGTTATTCTATATATAAACCACCCCGACCCCCTCGATTAGATTCCAGTCTGTAACTCATTCCCGGGTATCTGTTATTCTATATATAAACCCCCCGAACCCCTCGATTAGATTCCAGTCTGTAACTCACTCCCGGGCATCTGTTATTCTGTATATAAACCACTGGAACTCCTCGATTAGATTCTAGTCTGTAACTCATTCCCGGGAATCTGTTATTCTATATATAAACCCCCCCGAACCTCTCGATTAGATTCCAGTCGGTAACTCACTCCCGGGTATCTGTTATTCTATATATAAACCACCCCGAACCCCTTGATTAGATTCCAGTCTGTAACTCACTCCTGGGTATCTGTTATTCTATATATAAACTACCCCGAACCCCTCGATTAGATTCCAGTCTGTAACTCACTCCCGGATATCTATTATTCTATATATAAACTACCCCGAACCCCTCGATTAGATTCCAGTGTGTAACTCACTCCCGGGTATCTGTTATTCTATATATAAACCCCCCCGAACCCCTCGATTAGATTTCAGTCTGTAACTCACTCCTGGGTGTCTGTTATTCTATATATAAACCACCCTGAACCCCTCAATTAGATTTCAGTCTGTAACTCGCTCCCGGGTATCTGCTTTTCTATATATAAACCCCCCTGAACCCCTCGATTAGATTCCAGTCTGTAACAAACTCCCGGATATCTGTTATTCTATATATAACCCACCCCGAACCCCTCGATTAGATTCCAGTCTGTAACTCACTCCCGGGTATCTGTTATTCTATAGATAAACCCCCCCGAACCCCTCGATTAGATTCCAGTCTGTAACTCACTCCCGGGTATCTGTTATTCTATATATAAACCACCCTGAACCCCTCGATTAGATTCCAGTCTGTAACTCACTCCCGGGTATCTGTTATTCTATACATAAACCCCCCCGAACCCCTCGATTAGATTTCAGTCTGTAACTCATTCCCGGGTATCTGTTATTCTATATATAAACCACCCCGAACCCCTCGATTAGATTCCAGTCCGTAACTCACTCCCGGGGTATCTGTTATTCTATATATAAACCACCCCGAACCCCTCGATTAGATTCCAGTCTGTAACTCACTCCCGGGTATCTGTTATTCTATATATAAACCACCCGAACCCCTCGATTAGATTCCAATCTGGAACTCGCTCCCGGGTATCTGTTATTCTATATATAAACCCACTTGAACCCCTCGATTATATTCCGGTCTGTAACTCACTCCCGGGTATCTGTTATTCTATATATAAACCACCCGAACACCTCGATTAGATTCGATAGGAGGGGGACTAAAGGCCACGATTAGATTCCAGCCTGCATTTAACTTCCGCAAATGTATTATTCTCTGTTTAGACCACATGAAGCCCTCAGTTATGTCCCAGCCTTTGATTAACTCCTTGCGATGAGTTTTTGTTTATGTTAAACAGCTATACCCCCAGGTTACGAACGCCCGAACCTACGAAATAGGAGCAGGAGTAGGCCATTCGGCCCCTCGAGACAGCTCCGCCATTCAATAAGATCATGGCTGATCTGTCTGTGTTTCGAGTTCCACAATCCCATCTAACCCCCCCGATAACCTTTGACTCCCCTGCCTAACAAGAACCTATCTCTCTCTGCCTTAAAAATATTCAGTGACCCCGCCTCCACCACCTTCTGAAGCAGGGAATTCCAAAGTCGCTCAACCCTCGGAGAGAAAGAAATTCTCCTCATCTCTGACCTGAAAGGGCGAGCCCTCATTTTAAAACAGTGACCCCCCCCCTAGCCCTGGACTCACCCACAAGAGGAAACATCCTTTCCATGTCCACCTTGTCCAGGCCGTTCAGGATCTTGTATAACTTCAATCAAATCACCCCTCACTCTTCTAAACTCCAGTGGAAACAAGCCCAGTCTGTCCAACCCTTTCCTCATAAGACAACCCATTCATTCCAGCCTGCAACTCACCAAGGATTAGTATTTGATGTCTAACCTCACCAATCTGCCTCGATGATTCCAGTCTCCATCATCTACTCATTACCTAAACAACCCGAACCCCTCGATTCGATTCCAGCCTGGAACTCAATCTCAGGTATCTGTTATTCTATATATATATATATATATATAGGTCATAGAGTTATTACAGTGCTGAAGGGGGCCATTGGACCCATTGAGTCCATGCTGGCCCCTCCCTCCTGCAGACCAATTCCAGCAGCCCTATTCTCCTCACCACCAACCCCCCTCCTCACCCCACCCCCCCCAACTCCCACCCCATCCTTGCAGTCCTGCAAGTTTATTTCCCTCTAGCTCCCATCCAGCCTCCTTTCCAAACTATTCACCGTCTCTGCTTTCACCGCACTCGTAGGCAGCAAGTTCCGAGTTGCTACCACTCGCTGCGTAAGAATAACATTTCCTCCTCACACTGCCCCCTGCATCTTTTGCCCCAAAACCATAAATCTGTGCCCCCCACCCCTCGTCAGCCAACGGGAACAACCTTTCTTTGACTCCCTCATCCAAACCTGTCACAATCTTGTAGACTTCTGTTAAATCTCCCCTCAACCTCCTTTTGTCCAAGGAGAGCAACCCCAGCTTCTCCAACCTAACCTTGTAGCTAAAATGCAACCACCCCCACAACCCCCATCCTCCAATCCCCATCCCCAGTCTGGTAAATCTCCTCTGCATCCTCTCAAGGACCCTCTCATCCTTCCTAAAGTACCAGAGCCTTATAAAGGCCCAGCGTAACATCCCTGCCTTTGCACTCAGTACCTGAAGCTTATTTTCTCTGTTCTGACAGGGGATGTGGGCATCATTGACAAGGACCAGCATTTGCTGCCCATCCTAGTTGTCCCTTGAACTGAGAGACTTGCTCAGCCATTCCAGGGGGCAGTTAAGAGCCAAGCGCATTGCTGCAGGTCTGGAGTTACATGTAAGCCAGACCAGGTAAGGACAGCAGGTTTCCTTCCCAAAGTTAATGAAGCGGATGGGTATTTAATAACAGTATTACTGAGGCAAGTGTTAAATTCTACATCCTTATAAATAGCAGTGCTGCCATGATGGGATTTCAACCCATGTTTTCTCCCATCATTAGCTAGGGTACCTGGGATACTAGCCCATTGACATTACCACTACAACATCATCTCACCCTTTGATTGATTTATTCCATGGGATGTGGTCATCACTGGCTGTCCAGCTCTTGTTGAGAGAGCATTTAAGAGCCACCCACATTGCAGTGGGTCTGGAGTTACATGTAGGCCCAGACCAGACAAGGACAGCAGATTTCCTTCCCTAAAGGTCATTAGTGAACCATGCAACAATTTCATGGTCATCATCAGATTAATTTCAAATTCCACATTCTACCATAGCAGGATTCGAACCCAGGTCCCCTACGCATTGCCCTGAGTCTCTGGATTAATAGCCCAGCAACAATATCACTGCGCCATCAACAGTTACTCTCTTCACTACCTCCTGTCATCTTCAAAGATTGATACACATGCACCCCTCCAGGTAACATTGTGCCTGCAAACTCTTTACAACTGCATCACTAAATCTGTATCGCCTCTCCCGATCCCTTCTTACACACTGATAATCTGTATCGCCTCTCCCTTTCCCTTCTTACACACTGATAATCTGTATCGCCTCTCCCTATCCCTTCTTACACACTGATAATCTGTATCGCCTCTCCCTATCCCTTCTTACACACTGATAATCTGTATCGCCTCACCCTATCCCTTCTTACACACTGATAAACTGTATCACCTCTCCCTATCCCTTCTTACACACTGATAATCTGTATCGCCTCTCCCGATCCCTTCTTACACACTGATAATCTGTATCGCCTCTCACTATCCCATCTTAAACACTGATAATCTGCATCGCCTCTCTCTATCCCTTCTTACACACTGATAATCTGTATCGCCTCTCCCTATCCCTTCTTACACACTGATAATCTGTATCGCCTCTCCCTATCCCTTCTTACACACTGATAATCTGTATCGCCTCTCACTATCCCATCTTAAACACTGATAATCTGCATCGCCTCTCTCTATCCCTTCTTACACACTGATAATCTGTATCGCCTCTCCCTATCCCTTTTTACACACTGATAATCTGTATCACCTCTCCCTATCGCTTCAAACACACTGATAATCTGTATCGCCTCCCCCTATCCCTTCTTACACACTGATAATCTGTATCGCCTCTCCCTATCCCTTCTCACACTGATAATCTGTATAGCCTCCCCCTATCCCTTCTTACACACTGATAATCTGTATCGCCTCTCTCTATCCCTTCTTAAACACTGATAAACTGTATCGCCTCTCCCTATCCCTCTTTACACACTGATAATCTGTATCGCCTCTCCCTATCCCTTCTTACACACTGATAATCTGTATCGCCTCTCCCTATCCCTTCTTACACACTGATAATCTGTATCGCCTCTCCCTATCCCTTCTTAAACACTGATAATTTGTATCGCCTCTCCCTAACCCTTCTTACACACTGATAATCTGTATCGCCTCTCCCTATCCCTTCTTACACACTGATAATCTGTATCACCTCTCCCTATCGCTTCAAACACACTGATAATCTGTATCGCCTCCCCCTATCCCTTCTTACACACTGATAATCTGTATCGCCTCTCCCGATCGCTTCTTACACACTGATAATCTGTATCGCCTCTCCCTATCCCTTCTTACACACTGATAATCTGTATCACCTCTCCCTATCCCTTCTTACACACTGATAATCTGTATCGCCTCTCCCTATCCCTTCTTACACACTGATAATCTGTATCGCCTCTCCCTATCCCTTCTTACACACTGATAAACTGTATCACCTCTCCCTATCCCTTCTTACACACTGATAATCTGTATCGCCTCTCCCTATCCCTTCTTACACACTGATAAGCTGTATCGCCTCTCACTATCCCATCTTAAACACTGATAATCTGCATCGCCTCTCTCTATCCCTTCTTACACACTGATAATCTGTATCGCCTCTCCCTATCCCTTTTTACACACTGATAATCTGTATCACCTCTCCCTATCGCTTCAAACACACTGATAATCTGTATCGCCTCCCCCTATCCCTTCTTACACACTGATAATCTGTATCGCCTCTCCCTATCCCTTCTCACACTGATAATCTGTATAGCCTCCCACATCCCTTCTTACACACTGATAATCTGTATCGCCTCTCTCTATCCCTTCTTAAACACTGATAAACTGTATCGCCTCTCCCTATCCCTCTTTACACACTGATAATCTGTATCGCCTCTCCCTATCCCTTCTTACACACTGATAATCTGTATCGCCTCTCCCTATCCCTTCTTACACACTGATAATCTGTATCGCCTCTCCCTATCCCTTCTTACACACTGATAATTTGTATCGCCTCTCCCTAACCCTTCTTACACACTGATAATCTGTATCGCCTCTCCCTATCCCTTCTTACACACAGATAATCTGTATCACCTCTCCCTATCGCTTCAAACACACTGATAATCTGTATCGCCTCCCCCTATCCCTTCTTACACACTGAAAATCTGTATCGCCTCTCCCTATCCCTTCTCACACTGATAATCTGTATCGCCTCCCCCTATCCCTTCTTACACACTGATAATCTGTATCGCCTCTCTCTATCCCTTCTTAAACACTGATAAACTGTATCGCCTCTCCCTATCCCTCTTTACACACTGATAATCTGTATCGCCTCTCCCTATCCCTTCTTAAACACTGATAATCTGTATCGCCTCTCCCTATCCCTTCTTAAACACTGATAATCTGTATCGCCTCTCCCTATCGCTTCAAACACACTGATAATCTGTATCGCCTCCCCCTATCCCTTCTTACACACTAATAATCTGTATCGCATCTCCCTATTGCTTCTTACACACTGATAATCTCTATCGCCTCTCCCTATCCCTTCTTACACACTGATAATCTGTATCGCCTGTCCCTATCCCTTCATAAACACTGATAATCTGTATCGCCTCTTCCTATCCCTTCTTACACACTGAAAATCTCTATCGCCTCTCCCTATCCCATTTTACACACTGATAATCTCTTTCGCCTCTCCATATCCCTTCATACACAATGATAATCTGTATCGCCTCTCCCTATCCCTTCTTACACACTGATAATATGTTTCGCCACTCCCTATCCCTTCATACACACTGATAATCTGTATCGCCTCTCCCTATCCCTTCTTACACACTGATAATCTTTATCGCCTCTCCCAATCCATTCTTACACACTGATAATCTGTTTCGCCTCTCCCTATCTCTTCTTACACACTGATAATCTGTATCGGCTCTCCCTATCCCTTCTTACACACTGATAATCTGTATCGCCTCTCCCTATCCCTTCTTACACACTGATAATCTGTATCACCTCTCCCTATCGCTTCAAACACACTGATAATCTGTATCGCCTCACCCTATCCCTTCATACACACTGATAAACTGTATCGCCTCTCCCTATCCCTTCTTACACACTGATAATCTTTATCGCCTCTCCCAATCCATTCTTACACACTGATAATCTGTTTCGCCTCTCCCTATCTCTTCTTACACACTGATAATCTGTATCGGCTCTCCCTATCCCTTCTTACACACTGATAATCTGTATCGCCTCTCCCTATCCCTTCTTACACACTGATAATCTGTATCACCTCTCCCTATCGCTTCAAACACACTGATAATCTGTATCGCCTCTCCCTATCCCTTCTTACACACTGATAATCTGTATCGCCTCTCTCTATCCCTTCTTAAACACTGATAAACTGTATCGCCTCTCCCTATCCCTCTTTACACACTGATAATCTGTATCGCCTCTCCCTATCCCTTCTTAAACACTGATAATCTGTATCGCCTCTCCCTATCCCTTCTTAAACACTGATAATCTGTATCGCCTCTCCCTATCGCTTCAAACACACTGATAATCTGTATCGCCTCCATCTATCCCTTCTTACACACTAATAATCTGTATCGCCTCTCCCTATCCCTTCTTACACACTGATAATCTGTATCGCCGCTCCCTATCCCTTCTTACACGTTGATAATCTGTATCGCCTCTCCCTATCCGTTCTTATACACTGATAATCTGTATCGCCTCTCCCTATCCCTTCATGAACACTGATAATCTGTATCGCCTCTCCCAATCCCTTCTTAAACAGTGATAATCTGTCTCGCCTTTCCCAATACCATTTTACACATTGATAATCTGTATCGCCTCTCCCTATCCGTTCTTACACACTGATAATCTGTATCGAATCTGCCTATCCCTTCTTACACACTGATAATCTGTATCGGCTCTCCCTATCCCTTCTTACACACTGATAATCTGTATCGGCTGTCCCTATCCCTTCATAAACATTGATAATCTGTATCGCTCACCCTATCACTTCTTAAACACTGATAATCTGTATCGCCTCTCCCGATCCCTTCTTAAACACTGATAATCTGTATCGCCTCTCCCTGTCCCTTCTTACACACTGATTATCTGTATCGCCTCTCCCTATCCCTTCTTACACACTGATAATCTGTATCGCCTCTCCCTATCTCTTCTTACACACAGATAATCTGTATCGCCTCTCCGTATCCCTTCTTACACACTGATAATCTGTATCGCCTCTCCCTATCCCTTCTTACAAACTGATAATCTGTATCGCCTCTCCCTATCCCATCATAAACATTGATAATCTTTATCGCCACTCCCAATCACTTCTTAAACACTGATAATCTGTATCGCCTCTCCCTATCCGTTCTTACACAATGATAATCTGTATCGCATCTCCCTATCCCTTCTTAGACACAGGTAATCTGTATCGCCTCTCCGTTTCCCTTCTTACACACTGATAATCTGTATCGCCTCTCCCTATCGCTTCTTACACACTGATAATCTGTATCGCCTCTCCCTATCCCTTCTTACACACTCATAATCTGTATCGCCTCTCCCTATCCCTTCTTACACACTGATAATCTGTATCGTATCTCCCTATCCCTTCTTACACACTGATAATCTGTATCGCCTCTCCCTATCCCTTCTAACACACTGATAATCTGTATCGCCTCTCCCTATCGCTTCTTACACATTTATAATCTGTATCGCATCTCCCTATCCCTTCATACAAACAGATAATCTGTATCGCCTCTCCCTATCCCTTCTTACACACTGATAATCTGTATCGCCTCTCCCTATCCCTCCTTACACACTGATAATCTGTATCGCCTCACCCTATCCCTTCTTACACACTGATAATCTGTATCGCCTCTCCCTATCCCTTCTTACACACTGATAATCTGTATCGCCTCTCCCTATCCCTTCTTACACACTGATAATCTGTATCGCCTCTCCGTATCCCTTCTTACACACTGATAATCTGTATCGCCTCTCCCTATCCCTCCTTACACAATGATAATCTGTATCGCCTCTCCCTATCCCTTCTTACACACTGATAAACTGTATCGCCTCTCCCTATCCCTTCTTACACACTGATAATCTCTATCGCATCTCCCTATCCCTTCTGACACACTGGTAATCTGTATCGCCTCTCCCTATCCCTTCTTACACACTGATAATCTGTATCGCCTCTCCCTATCCCTTCTTACACACTGATAATCTGTATCGCCTCTCCCCATCCCTTCTTACACACTGATAATCTGTATCGCCTCTCCCTACCCCTTTTTACACACTGTTAATCAAGATCGCCTCTCCTTATCCCTTTTACACACTGATAATCTGTATCGCCTCTCCCTATCCCTTCTTACACACTGATAATCTGTATCGCCTCTCCCTATCCCTTCTTACACACTGATAATCTGTATCGCCTCTCCCTATCCCTTCTTACACACTGATAATCTGTATCGAATCTCCCAATCCCTCTATACACACTGATAATCTGTATCGCCTCTCCCTATCCCTTCTTACACACTGATAATCTGTATCGCCTCTCGCTATCCCTTCTTACACACTGATAATCTGTATCGAATCTCCCTATCCCTTCTTACACACTGATAATCTGTATCGCCTCTCCCTATCCCTTCCACCACACTGATAATCTGTATCGCCTCTCCCTATCCCTTTTTACACACAGATAATCTGTATCGCCTCTCCGTATCCCTTCTTACACACTGATAACCTGTAACGCCTCTCCCTTTCTCTTCATACACACTGATAATCTGTATCGTATCTCCCTATCCCTTCTTACACACTGATAATCTGTATCGCCTCTCCCTATACCTTCTAACAGACTGATAATCAGTATCGCCTCTCCCTATCCCTTCTTACACACTGATAATCTGTATCGCCTCTCTCTATCCCTTCTTACACACTGATAATCTGTATCGACTCTCCCTATCCCTTCTTACACACTGATAATCTGTATCGCCTCTCCCTATCCCTTCATACACACTGATAATCTGTATCGCCTCTCCCTATCCCTTCTTACACACTGATAATCTGTATCGCCTCTCCCTATTTCTTATGACACAATGACAATATGTATCACCTATCCCTATCCCTTCTTACACACTGATAATCTGTATCGCCTCTCCCTGCCCCTTTTCACACACTGTTAATCCATATCGCCTCTCCCTATCCCTTCTTACAAACTGATAATCTGTATCGCCTCTCCCTATCCCTTCTTACACACTGATAATCTGTATCGCAGCTCCCTATCGCTTCTTACAAACTGATAATCTGTATCGACTCTTCCTATCCCTTCTTAAAAACTGATAATCTGTATCGCCTCTCCCTATCCCTTCTAAAACACTGATAATCTGTATCGCCTCTCCCTATCCCTTCTTACACACAGATAATCTGTATCGCCTCTCCCTATCCCTTCTTACACACTGATAATCTGTATCGCCTCTCCCTATCCCTTCTTACACACTGATAATCTGTATCGCCTCTCCCTATCCCTTCTTACACACTGATAATCTGTATCGCCTCTCCCTATCCCTTCTTACACACTGATAATCTGTATCGCCTCTCCCTATCCCTTCTTACACACTGATAATCGGTATCGCCTCTCCGTATCCCTTCTTACACACTGATAATCTGTATCGCCTCTCCCTATCCCTCCTTACACAATGATAATCTGTATCGCCTCTCCCTATCCCTTCTTACACACTGATAAACTGTATCGCCTCTCCCTATCCCTTCTTACACACTGATAATCTCTATCGCATCTCCCTATCCCTTCTGACACACTGGTAATCTGTATCGCCTCTCCCTATCCCTTCTTACACACTGAGAATCTGTATCGCCTCTCCCTATCCCTTCTTACACACTGATAATCTGTATCGCCTTTCCCCATCCCTTCTTACACACTGATAATCTGCATCGCCTCTCCCTACCCATTTTTACACAATGTTAATCAAGATCGCCTCTCCTTATCCCTTTTACACACTGATAATCTGTATCGCCTCTCCCTATCCCTTCTTACACACTGATAATCTGTATCGCCTCTCCCTATCCCTTCTTAAACACTGATAATCTGTATCGCCTCTCCCTATCCCTTCTTACACACTGATAATCTGTATCGAATCTCCCAATCCCTCTTTAAACACTGATAATCTGTATCGTCTCTCCCTATCCCTTCTTACACACTGATAATCTTTATCGCCTCTCCCTATCCCTTCTTACACACTGATAATCTGTATCGAATCTCCCTATCCCTTCTTCCACACTGATAATCTGTATCGCCTCTCCCTCTCCCTTCCTCCACACTGATAATCTGTATCGCCTCTCCCTATCCCTTCTTACACACAGATAATCTGTATCGCCTCTCCGTATCCCTTCTTACACACTGATAACCTGTATCGCCTCTCCCTTTCTCTTCATACACACTGATAATCTGTATCGTATCTCCCTATCCCTTCTTACACACTGATAATCTGTATCGCCTCTCCCTATACCTTCTAACAGACTGATAATCAGTATCGCCTCTCCCTATCCCTTCTTACACACTGATAATCTGTATCGCCTCTCTCTTCCCTTCTTACACACTGATAATCTGTATCGACTCTCCCTATCCCTTCTTACACACTGATAATCTGTATCGCCTCTCCCTATCCCTTCATACACACTGATAATCTGTATCACCTCTCCCTATCCCTTCTTACACACCGATAATCTGTATCGCCTCTCCCTATACCTTCTTACAAATTGATAACCTGTATCGCCTCTCCCTATCCCTTCTTACACACTGATAATCTGTATCGCCTCTCCCTATTCCTTATGACACAATGACAATATGTATCACCTATCCCTATCCCTTCTTACACACTGATAATCTGTATCGCCTCTCCCTGCCCCTTTTTACACACTGTTAATCCATATCGCCTCTCCCTATCCCTTCTTACAAACTGATAATCTGTATCGCCTCTCCCTATCCCTTCTAACACACTGATAATCAGTATCGGCTCTCCCTATCCCTTCATAAACACTGATAATCTGTATCGCCTCTCCCTATCCCTTCTTACACACTGATAATCTGTATCGCCTCTCCCTATCCTTTCTTACACACTGATAATCTGTATCGCCTCTCCCTATCCCTTCTTACACACTGATAATCTGTATCGCCTCTCCCTATCACTTCTTACACACTGATAATCTGAATCGCCTCTCCCTATCCCTTCTTACACACTGATAATCTGTATCGCCTCTCCCTATCCCTTCTTACACACTGATAATCTGTACCGCCTCTCCCTATCCCTTCTTACACACTGATAATCTGTATAGCCTCTCCCTGTCCCTTCTTACACATTGATAATCTGTATCGCCTCTCCCTATCCCTTCATACACACTGATAATCTGTATCGCCTCTCCCAATCCCTTCTTAAACAGTGATAATCTGTATCGCCTCTCCCTATCCATTCTTACGCACTGATAATCTGTATCGCCTATCCCTATCCCTTCTTACACACTGATAATCTGTCACGCCTCTCCAAATCCCATTTTACACATTGATAATCTGTATCGCCTCTCCCTATTCCTTCTTACACTTTGATAATCTGTATCGAATCTCCCTATCCCTTCTTACACACTGATAATCTGCAGCGCCCCACCCTATCCCTTCTTACACACTGATAATATGTATCGCCTCTCCCAATCCCTTCTTACACACTGATAATTTGTATCGCCTCTCCCTATCCCTTCTTACACACTGATAATCTGTATCGCCTCTCCCTATCCCTTCATAAACATTGATAATCTGTATCGCCTCTCCCTATCACTTCTTAAACACTGATAATCTGTATCGCCTCTCCCTATCCCTTCTTACACACTGATAATCTGTATCGCCTCTCCCTATCCCATCATAAACATTGATAATTTGTATCGCCTCTCCCTATCACTTCTTAAACATTGATAATCTGTATCGCCTCTCCCTATCCCTTATTACACAATGATAATCTGTATCGCCTCTCTTTATCCCTTCTTACACACAGATAATCTGTATCGCCTCTCCGTTTCCCTTCCTACACACTGATAATCTGCATCGCCTCTCCCTATCCCTTCTTACAGAATGATAATCTGTATCGTATCTCCCTATCCCTTCTTACACACTGATAATCTGTATCGCCTCTCCCTATCCCTTCTTACACACTGATAATCTTTATCGCCTCTCTCTATCCCTTCTTACACAATTATAATCTGTATCGCCTCTCCCTATCCCTTCCTACACACTGATAATCTGTATCGCCTCTCCCTATCGCTTCTTACACACTGATAATCTGTATCGCCTCTCCCTATCCCTTCTGACACACTGGTAATCTGTATCGCCTCTCCCTATCCCTTCTTACACACTGATAATCTGTATCACCTCTCCCTATCCCTCCTTACACACTGATAATCTGTATCGCCTCTCCCTATCCCTTCTTACACACTGATAATCTGTATCGCCTCTCCCTATCCCTTCTTACACACTGATAATCTGTATCGCCTCTCCCTATCCCTTCTTACACACTGATAATCGGTATCGCCTCTCCGTATCCCTTCTTACACACTGATAATCTGTATCGCCTCTCCCTATCCCTCCTTACACAATGATAATCTGTATCGCCTCTCCCTATCCCTTCTTACACACTGATAAACTGTATCGCCTCTCCCTATCCCTTCTTACACACTGATAATCTCTATCGCATCTCCCTATCCCTTCTGACACACTGGTAATCTGTATCGCCTCTCCCTATCCCTTCTTACACACTGAGAATCTGTATCGCCTCTCCCTATCCCTTCTTACACACTGATAATCTGTATCGCCTCTCCCCATCCCTTCTTACACACTGATAATCTGTATCGCCTCTCCCTACCCATTTTTACGCACTGTTAATCAAGATCGCCTCTCCTTATCCCTTTTACACACTGATAATCTGTATCGCCTCTCCCTATCCCTTCTTACACACTGATAATCTGTATCGCCTCTCCCTATCCCTTCTTAAACACTGATAATCTGTATCGCCTCTCCCTATCCCTTCTTACACACTGATAATCTGTATCGAATCTCCCAATCCCTCTTTACACACTGATAATCTGTATCGCCTCTCCCTATCCCTTCTTACACACTGATAATCTTTATCGCCTCTCCCTATCCCTTCTTACACACTGATAATCTGTATCGAATCTCCCTATCCCTTCTTACACACTGATAATCTGTATCGCCTCTCCCTCTCCCTTCCTCCACTCTGATAATCTGTATCGCCTCTCCCTATCCCTTCTTACACACAGATAATCTGTATCGCCTCTCCGTATCCCTTCTTACACACTGATAACCTGTATCGCCTCTCCCTTTCTCTTCATACACACTGATAATATGTATCGTATCTCCCTATCCCTTCTTACACACTGATAATCTGTATCGCCTCTCCCTATACCTTCTAACAGACTGATAATCAGTATCGCCTCTCCCTATCCCTTCTTACACACTGATAATCTGTATCGCCTCTCTCTATCCCTTCTTACACACTGATAATCTGTATCGACTCTCCCTATCCCTTCTTACACACTGATAATCTGTATCGCCTCTCCCTATCCCTTCATACACACTGATAATCTGTATCGCCTCTCCCTATCCCTTCTTACACACCGATAATCTGTATCGCCTCTCCCTATACCTTCTTACAAATTGATAACCTGTATCGCCTCTCCCTATCCCTTCTTACACACTGATAATCTGTATCGCCTCTCCCTATTCCTTATGACACAATGACAATATGTATCACCTATCCCTATCCCTTCTTACACACTGATAATCTGTATCGCCTCTCCCTGCCCCTTTTTACACACTGTTAATCCATATCGCCTTCCCTATCCCTTCTTACAAACTGATAATCTGTATCGCCTCTCCCTATCCCTTCATACACACTGATAATCTGTATCGGCTATCCCTATCGCTTCGTACAAACTGATAATCTGTATCGACTCTTCCTAACCCTTCTTAAACACTGATAATCTGTATCGCCTCTCCCTATCCCTTCTAACACACTGATAATCAGTATCGGCTCTCCCTATCCCTTCATAAACACTGATAATCTGTATCGCCTCTCCCTATCCCTTCTTACACACTGATAATCTGTATCGCCTCTCCCTATCCTTTCTTACACACTGATAATCTGTATCGCCTCTCCCTATCCCTTCTTACACACTGATAATCTGTATCGCCTCTCCCTATCACTTCTTACACACTGATAATCTGTATCGCCTCTCCCTATCCCTTCTTACACACTGATAATCTGTATCGCCTCTCCCTATCCCTTCTTACACACTGATAATCTGTACCGCCTCTCCCTATCCCTTCTTACACACTGATAATCTGTATAGCCTCTCCCTGTCCCTTCTTACACATTGATAATCTGTATCGCCTCTCCCTATCCCTTCATACACACTGATAATCTGTATCGCCTCTCCCAATCCCTTCTTAAACAGTGATAATCTGTATCGCCTCTCCCTATCCATTCTTACGCACTGATAATCTGTATCGCCTATCCCTATCCCTTCTTACACACTGATAATCTGTCACGCCTCTCCAAATCCCATTTTACACATTGATAATCTGTATCGCCTCTCCCTATTCCTTCTTACACTTTGATAATCTGTATCGAATCTCCCTATCCCTTCTTACACACTGATAATCTGCAGCGCCCCTCCCTATCCCTTCTTACACACTGATAATATGTATCGCCTCTCCCAATCCCTTCTTACACACTGATAATTTGTATCGCCTCTCCCTATCCCTTCTTACACACTGATAATCTGTATCGCCTCTCCCTATCCCTTCATAAACATTGATAATCTGTATCGCCTCTCCCTATCACTTCTTAAACACTGATAATCTGTATCGCCTCTCCCTATCCCTTCTTACACACTGATAATCTGTATCGCCTCTCCCTATCCCATCATAAACATTGATAATTTGTATCGCCTCTCCCTATCACTTCTTAAACATTGATAATCTGTATCGCCTCTCCCTATCCCTTATTACACAATGATAATCTGTATCGCCTCTCTTTATCCCTTCTTACACACAGATAATCTGTATCGCCTCTCCGTTTCCCTTCTTACACACTGATAATCTGCATCGCCTCTCCCTATCCCTTCTTACAGAATGATAATCTGTATCGTATCTCCCTATCCCTTCTTACACACTGATAATCTGTATCGCCTCTCCCTATCCCTTCTTACACACTGATAATCTTTATCGCCTCTCTCTATCCCTTCTTACACAATTATAATCTGTATCGCCTCTCCCTATCCCTTCCTACACACTGATAATCTGTATCGCCTCTCCCTATCGCTTCTTACACACTGATAATCTGTATCGCCTCTCCCTATCCCTTCTGACACACTGGTAATCTGTATCGCCTCTCCCTATCCCTTCTTACACACTGATAATCTGTATCACCTCTCCCTATCCCTTCTTACACACTGATAATCTGTATCGCCTCTCCCTACCCCATTTTACACACTGATAATCTGTATCGCCTCTCCCTATCCCTTCTTACACACTGATAATCTGTATCGCCTCTCCTTATCCCTTCTTACACACTGATAATCTGTATCGCCACTCCCTATCGCTTCTTACACACTGATAATCTGAATCGACTCTTCCTATCCCTTCTTACACACTGATAATCTGTATCGCCTCTCCCTATCCCTTCTTACACACTGATAATCTGTATCGGCTCTCCCTATTCCTTCTTAAACACTGATAATCTGTATCGCCTCTCCCTATCCCTTCTTACACACTGATAATCTGTATCGCCTCTCCCTATCCCTTCTTACACACTGATAATCTGTATCGCCTCTCCCTATCTCTTCTTACACACTGATAATCTGTATCGCCTCTCCCTATACCTTCGTACACACTGATAATCTGTATCGGCTCTCCCTATCCCTTCTTAAACACTGATAATCTGTATCGCCTCACCCTATCCCTTCTAACACACTGATAATCTGTATCGCCTCTCCCTATCCCTTCTTACACACTCATAATCTGTATCGCCTCTCCCTATCCCTTCTTACACACTGATAATCTTTATCGCCTCTCTCTATCCCTTCTTACACAATTATAATCTGTATCGCCTCTCCCTATCCCTTCCTACACACTGATAATCTGTATCGCCTCTCCCTATCGCTTCTTACACACTGATAATCTGTATCGCCTCTCCCTATCCCTTCTGACACACTGGTAATCTGTATCGCCTCTCCCTATCCCTTCTTACACACTGATAATCTGTATCACCTCTCCCTATCCCTTCTTACACACTGATAATCTGTATCGCATCTCCCTACCCCATTTTACACACTGATAATCTGTATCGCCTCTCCCTATCCCTTCTTACACACTGATAATCTGTATCGCCTCTCCTTATCCCTTCTTACACACTGATAATCTGTATCGCCTCTCCCTATCGCTTCTTACACACTGATAATCTGAATCGACTCTTCCTATCCCTTCTTACACACTGATAATCTGTATCGCCTCTCCCTATCCCTTCTTACACACTGATAATCTGTATCGGCTCTCCCTATTCCTTCTTAAACACTGATAATCTGTATCGCCTCTCCCTATCCCTTCTTACACACTGATAATCTGTATCGCCTCTCCCTATCCCTTCTTACACACTGATAATCTATATCGCCTCTCCCTATCTCTTCTTACACACTGATAATCTGTATCGCCTCTCCCTATCTCTTCTTACACACTGATAATCTGTATCGGCTATCCCTATCGCTTCTTACACAATGATAATCTGAATCGACTCTTCCTATCCCTTCAAAAACACAGATAATCTGTATCGCCTCTCCCTATACCTTCGTACACACTGATAATCTGTATCGGCCCTCCCTATCCCTTCTTAAACACTGATAATCTGTATCGCCTCACCCTATCCCTTCTAACACACTGATAATCTGTATCGCCTCTCCCTATCCCTTCTTACACACTCATAATCTGTATCGCCTCTCCCTATCCCTTCTTACACACTGATAATCTCTATCGCCTCTCCCTATCCCTTCTGACACACTGGTAATCTGTATCGCCTCTCCCTATCCCTTCTTACACACTGATAATCTGTATCACCTCTCCCTATCCCTTCTTACACACTGATAATCTGTATCGCCACTCCCTACCCATTTATACACACTGATAATCTGTATCGCCTCTCCCTATCCCTTCTTACACACTGATAATCTGTATCGCCAGTCCTTATCCCTTCTTACACACTGATAATCTGTATCACCTCTCCCTATCGCTTCTAACACACTGATAATCTGAATCGACTCTTACTATCACTTCTTACACACTGATAATCTGTATCGCCTCTCCCTATCCCTTCTTACACACTGATAATCTGTATCGGCTCTCCCTATTCCTTCTTAAACACCGATAATCTGTATCGCCTCTCCCTATCCCTTCTTACACACTGATAATCTGTATCTCCTCTCCCTATCCCTTCTTACACACTGATAATCTGTATCGCCTCTCCCTATCCCTTCTTACACACTGATAATCTGTATCGCCTCGCCCTATCCCTTCTTACACACTGATAATCTGTATCGGCTATCCCTATCGCTTCTTACACACTGATAATCTGAATCGACTCGTCCTATCCCTTCAAAAACACTGATATTCTGTATCGCCTCTCCCTATACCTTCTTACACACTGATAATCCGTATCGGCTCTCCCTATCCCTTCTTAAACACTGATAATCTGTATCGCCTCTCCCTATCCCTTCTAACACACTGATAATCTGTATCGCCTCTCCCTATCCCTTCTTACACACTGATAATCTGTATCGCAGCTCCCTATCCCTTCTTACACACTGATAATCTGTATCGCCTCTCCCTACCCCTTCTTAAAAACTGATAATCTTTATACCCTCTCCCTATCCCTTCTTACACACTGATAATCTGTATCGCCTCTCCCTATCCCTTCTTACACACAGATAATCTGTATCGCCTCTCCCTATCCCTTCTTACACACTGATAATCTGTATCGCCTCTCCCTATCCCTCCTTTCACACTGATAATCTGTATCGCCTCTCCCTATCCCTTCTTACACACTGATAATCTGTATCGCCTCTCCCTATCCCTTCTTACACACTGATAATATGTATCGCCTCTCCCTATCCCTTCTTACACACTGATAATCGGTATCGCCTCTCCGTATCCCTTCTTACACACTGATAATCTGTATCGCCTCTCCCTATCCCTCCTTACACAATGATAATCTGTATCGCCTCTCCCTATCCCTTCTTACACACTGATAAACTGTATCGCCTCTCCCTATCCCTTCTTACACGCTGATAATCTCTATCGAATCTCCCTATCCCTTCTGACACACTGGTAATCTGTATCGCCTCTCCCTATCCCTTCTTACACACTGAGAATCTGTATCGCCTCTCCCTATCCCTTCTTACACACTGATAATCTGTATCGCCTCTCCCCATCCCTTCTTACACACTGATAATCTGTATCGCCTCTCCCTACCCATTTTAACACACTGTTAATCAAGATCGCCTCTCCTTATCCCTTTTACACACTGATAATCTGTATCGCCTCTCCCTATCCCTTCTTACACACTGATAATCTGTATCGCCTCTCCCTATCCCTTCTTAAACACTGATAATCTGTATCGCCTCTCCCTATCCCTTCTTACACACTGATAATCTGTATCGAATCTCCCAATCCCTCTTTACACACTGATAATCTGTATCGCCTCTCCCTATCCCTTCTTACACACTGATAATCTTTATCGCCTCTCCCTATCCCTTCTTACACACTGATAATCTGTATCGAATCTCCCTATCCCTTCTTACACACTGATAATCTGTATCGCCTCTCCCTCTCCCTTCCTCCACACTGATAATCTGTATCGCCTCTCCCTATCCCTTCTTACACACAGATAATCTGTATCGCCTCTCCGTATCCCTTCTTACACACTGATAACCTGTATCGCCTCTCCCTTTCTCTTCATACACACTGATAATCTGTATCGTATCTCCCTATCCCTTCTTACACACTGATAATCTGTATCGCCTCTCCCTATACCTTCTAACAGACTGATAATCAGTATCGCCTCTCCCTATCCCTTCTTACACACTGATAATCTGTATCGCCTCTCTCTATCCCTTCTTACACACTGATAATCTGTATCGACTCTCCCTATCCCTTCTTACACACTGATAATCTGTATCGCCTCTCCCTATCCCTTCATACAAACTGATAATCTGTATCACCTCTCCCTATCCCTTCTTACACACCGATAATCTGTATCGCCTCTCCCTATACCTTCTTACAAATTGATAACCTGTATCGCCTCTCCCTATCCCTTCTTACACACTGATAATCTGTATCGCCTCTCCCTATTCCTTATGACACAATGACAATATGTATCACCTATCCCTATCCCTTCTTACACACTGATAATCTGTATCGCCTCTCCCTGCCCCTTTTTACACACTGTTAATCCATATCGCCTCTCCCTATCCCTTCTTACAAACTGATAATCTGTATCGCCTCTCCCTATCCCTTCATACACACTGATAATCTGTATCGGCTATCCCTATCGCTTCGTACAAACTGATAATCTGTATCGACTCTTCCTATCCCTTCTTAAACACTGATAATCTGTATCGCCTCTCCCTATCCCTTCTAACACACTGATGATCAGTATCGGCTCTCCCTATCCCTTCATAAACACTGATAATCTGTATCGCCTCTCCCTATCCCTTCTTACACACTGATAATCTGTATCGCCTCTCCCTATCCTTTCTTACACACTGATAATCTGTATCGCCTCTCCCTATCACTTCTTACACACTGATAATCTGTATCGCCTCTCCCTATCACTTCTTACACACTGATAATCTGTATCGCCTCTCCCTATCCCTTCTTACACACTGATAATCTGTATCGCCTCTCCCTATCCCTTCTTACACACTGATAATCTGTACCGCCTCTCCCTATCCCTTCTTACACACTGATAATCTGTATAGCCTCTCCCTGTCCCTTCTTACACATTGATAATCTGTATCGCCTCTCCCTATCCCTTCATACACACTGATAATCTGTATCGCCTCTCCCAATCCCTTCTTAAACAGTGATAATCTGTATCGCCTCTCCCTATCCCTTCTTACACACTGATAATCTGTATCGCCTCTCCCTATCCCTTCTTAAACAGTGATAATCTGTATCGCCTCTCCCAATCCCTTCTTAAACAGTGATAATCTGTATCGCCTCTCCCTATCCCTTCTTAAACAGTGATAATCTGTATCGCCTCTCCCAATCCCTTCTTAAACAGTGATAATCTGTATCGCCTCTCCCTATCCCTTCTTACACACTGATAATCTGTCACGCCTCTCCAAATCCCATTTTACACATTGATAATCTGTATCGCCTCTCCCTATTCCTTCTTACACTTTGATAATCTGTATCGAATCTCCCTATCCCTTCTTACACACTGATAATCTGCATCGCCTCTCCCTATCCCTTCTTCAACACTGATAATATGTATCGCCTCTCCCAATCCCTTCTTACACACTGATAATTTGTATCGCCTCTCCCTATCCCTTCTTACACACTGATAATCTGTATCGCCTCTCCCTATCCCTTCATAAACATTGATAATCTGTATCGCCTCTCCCTATCACTTCTTAAACACTGATAATCTGTATCGCCTCTCCCTATCCCTTCTTACACACTGATAATCTGTATCGCCTCTCCCTATCCCATCATAAACATTGATAATCTGTATCGCCTCTCCCTATCACTTCTTAAACACTGATAATCTGTATCGCCTCTCTCTATCCCTTATTACACAATGATAAT
The DNA here is from genome assembly GCF_964194155.1 of Cetorhinus maximus. Lineage (NCBI taxonomy): Eukaryota > Metazoa > Chordata > Chondrichthyes > Lamniformes > Cetorhinidae > Cetorhinus > Cetorhinus maximus. The sequence continues at coordinate 23,707 of NW_027596485.1, forward strand.
CTGTATCGCCTCTCTTTATCCCTTCTTACACTCTGATAATCTGTATCGCCTCTCCTTATCCCTTCTTACACACTGATAATCTGTATCGCCTCTCCCTATCGCTTCTTACACACTGATAATCTGAATCGACTCTTCCTATCCCTTCTTACACACTGATAATCTGTATCGCCTCTCCCTATCCCTTCTTACACACTGATAATCTGTATCGGCTCTCCCTATTCCTTCTTAAACACTGATAATCTGTATCGCCTCTCCCTATCCCTTCTTACACACTGATAATCTGTATCGCCTCTCCCTATCCCTTCTTAAACACTGATAATCTGTATCGCCTCTCCCTATCTCTTCTTACACACTGATAATCTGTATCGCCTCTCCCTATCTCTTCTTACACACTGATAATCTGTATCGGCTATCCCTATCGCTTCTTACACAATGATAATCTGAATCGACTCTTCCTATCCCTTCAAACACACAGATAATCTGTATCGCCTCTCCCTATACCTTCGTACACACTGATAATCTGTATCGGCTCTCCCTATCCCTTCTTAAACACTGATAATCTGTATCGCCTCACCCTATCCCTTCTAACACACTGATAATCTGTATCGCCTCTCCCTATCCCTTCTTACACACTCATAATCTGTATCGCCTCTCCCTATCCCTTCTTACACACTGATAATCTTTATCGCCTCTCTCTATCCCTTCTTACACAATTATAATCTGTATCGCCTCTCCCTATCCCTTCCTACACACTGATAATCTGTATCGCCTCTCCCTATCGCTTCTTACACACTGATAATCTGTATCGCCTCTCCCTATCCCTTCTGACACACTGGTAATCTGTATCGCCTCTCCCTATCCCTTCTTACACACTGATAATCTGTATCACCTCTCCCTATCCCTTCTTACACACTGATAATCTGTATTGCATCTCCCTACCCCATTTTACACACTGATAATCTGTATCGCCTCTCCCTATCCCTTCTTACACACTGATAATCTGTATCGCCTATCCTTATCCCTTCTTACACACTGATAATCTGTATCGCCTCTCCCTATCGCTTCTTACACACTGATAATCTGAATCGACTCTTCCTATCCCTTCTTACACACTGATAATCTGTATCGCCTCTCCCTATCCCTTCTTACACACTGATAATCTGTATCGGCTCTCCCTATTCCTTCTTAAACACTGATAATCTGTATCGCCTCTCCCTATCCCTTCTTACACACTGATAATCTGTATCGCCTCTCCCTATCCCTTCTTACACACTGATAATCTGTATCGCCTCTCCCTATCTCTTCTTACACACTGATAATCTGTATCGCCTCTCCCTATCTCTTCTTACACACTGATAATCTGTATCGGCTATCCCTATCGCTTCTTACACAATGATAATCTGAATCGACTCTTCCTATCCCTTCAAAAACACAGATAATCTGTATCGCCTCTCCCTATACCTTCGTACACACTGATAATCTGTATCGGCTCTCCCTATCCCTTCTTAAACACTGATAATCTGTATCGCCTCACCCTATCCCTTCTAACACACTGATAATCTGTATCGCCTCTCCCTATCCCTTCTTACACACTCATAATCTGTATCGCCTCTCCCTATCCCTTCTTACACACTGATAATCTCTATCGCCTCTCCCTATCCCTTCTGACACACTGGTAATCTGTATCGCCTCTCCCTTTCCCTTCTTAAACACTGATAATCTGTATCACCTCTCCCTATCCCTTCTTAAACACTGATAATCTGTATCGCCACTCCCTACACATTTATACACACTGATAATCTGTATCGCCTCTCCCTATCCCTTCTTACACACTGATAATCTGTATCGCCAGTCCTTATCCCTTCTTACACACTGATAATCTGTATCGCCTCTCCCTATCGCTTCTAACACACTGATAATCTGAATCGACTCTTACTATCACTTCTTACACACTGATAATCTGTATCGCCTCTCCCTATCCCTTCTTACACACTGATAATCTGTATCGGCTCTCCCTATTCCTTCTTAAACACTGATAATCTGTATCGCCTCTCCCTATCCCTTCTTACACACTGATAATCTGTATCTCCTCTCCCTATCCCTTCTGACACACTGATAATCTGTATCGCCTCTCCCTATCCCTTCTTACACACTGATAATCCGTATCGCCTCACCCTATCCCTTCTTACACACTGATAATCTGTATCGGCTATCCCTATCGCTTCTTACACACTGATAATCTGAATCGACTCGTCCTATCCCTTCAAAAACACTGATATTCTGTATCGCCTCTCCCTATACCTTCTTACACACTGATAATCCGTATCGGCTCTCCCTATCCCTTCTTAAACACTGATAATCTGTATCGCCTCTCCCTATCCCTTCTAACACACTGATAATCTGTATCGCCTCTCCCTATCCCTTCTTACACACTGATAATCTGTATCGCAGCTCCCTATCCCTTCTTACACACTGATAATCTGTATCGCCTCTCCCTACCCCTTCTTAAAAACTGATAATCTTTATACCCTCTCCCTATCCCTTCTTACACACTGATAATCTGTATCGCCTCTCCCTATCCCTTCTTACACACAGATAATCTGTATCGCCTCTCCCTATCCCTTCTTACACACTGATAATCTGTATCGCCTCTCCCTATCCCTCCTTACACACTGATAATCTGTATCGCCTCTCCCTATCCCTTCTTACACACTGATAATCTGTATCGCCTCTCCCTATCCCTACTTAAACACTGATAATCTGTATCGCCTCTCCCTATCCCTTCTTACACACTGATAATCGGTATCGTCTCTCCGTATCCCTTCTTACACACTGATAATCTGTATCGCCTCTCCCTATCCCTCCTTACACAATGATAATCTGTATCGCCTCTCCCTATCCCTTCTTACACACTGATAAACTGTATCGCCTCTCCCTATCCCTTCTTACACACTGATAATCTCTATCGCATCTCCCTATCCCTTCTGACACACTGGTAATCTGTATCGCCTCTCCCTATCCCTTCTTACACACTGAGAATCTGTATCGCCTCTCCCTATCCCTTCTTACACACTGATAATCTGTATCGCCTCTCCCCATCCCTTCTTACACACTGATAATCTGTATCGCCTCTCCCTACCCATTTTTACACACTGTTAATCAAGATCGCCTCTCCTTATCCCTTTTACACACTGATAATCTGTATCGCCTCTCCCTATCCCTTCTTACACACTGATAATCTGTATCGCCTCTCCCTATCCCTTCTTAAACACTGATAATCTGTATCGCCTCTCCCTATCCCTTCTTACACACTGATAATCTGTATCGAATCTCCCAATCCCTCTTTACACACTGATAATCTGTATCGCCTCTCCCTATCCCTTCTTACACACTGATAATCTTTATCGCCTATCCCTATCCCTTCTTACACACTGATAATCTGTATCGCCTCTCCCTCTCCCTTCCTCCACACTGATAATCTGTATCGCCTCTCCCTATCCCTTCTTACACACAGATAATCTGTATCGCCTCTCCGTATCCCTTCTTACACACTGATAACCTGTATCGCCTCTCCCATTCTGTTCATACACACTGATAATCTGTATCGTATCTCCCTATCCCTTCTTACACACTGATAATCTGTATCGCCTCTCCCTATGCCTTCTAACAGACTGATAATCAGTATCGCCTCTTCCTATCCCTTCTTACACACTGATAATCTGTATCGCCTCTCCCTATCCCTTCATACACACTGATAATCTGTATCACCTCACCCTATCCCTTCTTACACACCGATAATCTGTATCGCCTCTCCCTATACCTTCTTACAAATTGATAACCTGTATCGCCTCTCCCTATCCCTTCTTACACACTGATAATCTGTATCGCCTCTCCCTATTCCTTATGACACAATGACAATATGTATCACCTATCCCTATCCCTTCTTACACACTGATAATCTGTATCGCCTCTCCCTGCCCCTTTTTACACACTGTTAATCCATATCGCCTCTCCCTATCCCTTCTTACAAACTGATAATCTGTATCGCCTCTCCCTATCCCTTCATACACACTGATAATCTGTATCGGCTATCCCTATCGCTTCGTACAAACTGATAATCTGTATCGACTCTTCCTATCCCTTCTTAAACACTGATAATCTGTATCGCCTCTCCCTATCCCTTCTTAAACACTGATAATCTGTATCGCCTCTCCCTATCCCTTCTTACACACTGATAATCTGTATCGAATCTCCCAATCCCTCTTTACACACTGATAATCTGTATCGCCTCTCCCTATCCCTTCTTACACACTGATAATCTTTATCGCCTATCCCTATCCCTTCTTACACACTGATAATCTGTATCGAATCTCCCTATCCCTTCTTACACACTGATAATCTGTATCGCCTCTCCCTCTCCCTTCCTCCACACTGATAATCTGTATTGCCTCTCCCTATCCCTTCTTACACACAGATAATCTGTATCGCCTCTCCGTATCCCTTCTTACACACTGATAACTTGTATCGCCTCTCCCTTTCTCTTCATACACACTGATAATCTGTATCGTATCTCCCTATCCCTTCTTACACACTGATAATCTGTATCGCCTCTCCCTATACCTTCTAACAGACTGATAATCAGTATCGCCTCTTCCTATCCCTTCTTACACACTGATAATCTGTATCGCCTCTCCCTATCCCTTCATACACACTGATAATCTGTATCACCTCTCCCTATCCCTTCTTACACACCGATAATCTGTATCGCCTCTCCCTATACCTTCTTACAAATTGATAACCTGTATCGCCTCTCCCTATCCCTTCTTACACACTGATAATCTGTATCGCCTCTCCCTATTCCTTATGACACAATGACAATATGTAACACCTATCCCTATCCCTTCTTACACACTGATAATCTGTATCGCCTCTCCCTGCCCCTTTTTACACACTGTTAATCCATATCGCCTCTCCCTATCCCTTCTTACAAACTGATAATCTGTATCGCCTCTCCCTATCCCTTCATACACACTGATAATCTGTATCGGCTATCCCTATCGCTTCGTACAAACTGATAATCTGTATCGACTCTTCCTATCCCTTCTTAAACACTGATAATCTGTATCGCCTCTCCCTATCCCTTCTAACACACTGATAATCAGTATCGGCTATCCCTATCCCTTCATAAACACTGATAATCTGTATCGCCTCTCCCTATCCCTTCTTACACACTGATAATCTGTATTGCCTCTCCCTATCCTTTCTTACACACTGATAATCTGTATCGCCTCTCCCTATCCCTTCTTACACACTGATAATCTGTATCGCCTCTCCCTATCACTTCTTACACACTGATAATCTGTATCGCCTCTCCCTATCCCTTCTTACACACTGATAATCTGTATCGCCTCTCCCTATCCCTTCTTACACACTGATAATCTGTATAGCCTCTCCCTGTCCCTTCTTACACATTGATAATCTGTATCGCCTCTCCCTATCCCTTCATACACACTGTTAATCTGTATCGCCTCTCCCAATCCCTTCTTAAACAGTGATAATCTGTATCGCCTCTCCCTATCCATTCTTACACACTGATAATCTGTATCGCCTATCCCTATCCCTTCTTACACACTGATAATCTGTAACGCCTCTCCAAATCCCATTTTACACATTGATAATCTGTATCGCCTCTCCCTATTCCTTCTTACACTTTGATAATCTGTATCGAATCTCCCTATCCCTTCTTACACACTGATAATCTGCATCGCCTCTCCCTATCCCTTCTTACACACTGATAATATGTATCGCCTCTCCCAATCCCTTCTTACACACTGATAATTTGTATCGCCTCTCCCTATCCCTTCTTACACACTGATAATCTGTATCGCCTCTCCCTATCCCTTCATAAACATTGATAATCTGTATCGCCTCTCCCTATCACTTCTTAAACACTGATAATCTGTATCGCCTCTCCCTATCCCTTCTTACACACTGATAATCTGTATCGCCTCTCCCTATCCCATCATAAACATTGATAATCTGTATCGCCTCTCCCTATCACTTCTTAAACACTGATAATCTGTATCGCCTCTCCCTATCCCTTATTACACAATGATAATCTGTATCGCCTCTCTTTATCCCTTCTTACACACAGATAATCTGTATCGCCTCTCCGTTTCCCTTCTTACACACTGATAATCTGCATCGCCTCTCCCTATCCCTTCTTACAGAATGATAATTTGTATCGTATCTCCCTATCCCTTCTTACACACTGATAATCTGTATCGCCTCTCCCTATCCCTTCTTACACACTGATAATCTGTATCGCCTCTCTCTATCCCTTCTTACACAATTATAATCTGTATCGCCTCTCCCTATCCCTTCCTAGACACTGATAATCTGTATCGCCTCTCCCTATCGCTTCTTACACACTGATAATCTGTATCGCCTCTCCCTATCCCTTCTGACACACTGGTAATCTGTATCGCCTCTCCCTATCACCTCTTACACACTGATAATCTGTATCACCTCTCCCTATCCCTTCTTACACACTGATAATCTGTATCGCCTCTCCTTATCCCTTCTTACACACTGATAATCTGTATCGCCTCTGCCTATCGCTTCTTACACACTGATAATCTGAATCGACTCTTCCTATCCCTTCTTACACACTGATAATCTGTATCGCCTCTCCCTATCCCTTCTTACACACTGATAATCTGTATCGGCTCTCCCTATTCCTTCTTAAACACTGATAATCTGTATCGCCTCTCCCTATCCCTTCTTACACACTGATAATCTGTATCGCCTCTCCCTATCCCTTCTTACACACTGATAATCTGTATCGCCGCTCCCTATCTCTTCTTACACACTGATAATCTGTATCGCCTCTCCCTATCTCTTCTTACACACTGATAATCTGTATCGGCTATCCCTATCGCTTCTTACACAATGATAATCTGAATCGACTCTTCCTATCCCTTCAAAAACACAGATAATCTGTATCGCCTCTCCCTATACCTTCGTACACACTGATAATCTGTATCGGTTCTCCCTATCCCTTCTTAAACACTGATAATCTGTATCGCCACTCCCTATCCCTTCTAACACACTGATAATCTGTATCGCCTCTCACTATCCCTTCTTACACACTGATAATCTGTATCGCCTCTCCCTATCCCTTCTTACACACTGATAATCTCTATCGCCTCTCCCTATCCCTTCTGACACACTGGTAATCTGTATCGCCTCTCCCTATCCCTTCTTACACACTGATAATCTGTATCACCTCTCCCTATCCCTTCTTACACACTGATAATCTGTATCGCCACTCCCTACCCATTTATACACACTGATAATCTGTATCGCCTCTCCCTATCCCTTCTTACACACTGATAATCTGTATCGCCAGTCCTTATCCCTTCTTACACACTGATAATCTGTATCGCCTCTCCCTATCGCTTCTAACACACTGATAATCTGAATCGACTCTTACTATCACTTCTTACACACTGATAATCTGTATCGCCTCTCCCTATCCCTTCTTACACACTGATAATCTGTATCGGCTCTACCTATTCCTTCTTAAACACTGATAATCTGTATCGCCTCTCCCTATCCCTTCTTACACACTGATAATCTGTATCGCCTCTCCCTATCCCTTCTTACACACTGATAATCTGTATCGCCTCGCCCTATCCCTTCTTACACACTGATAATCTGTATCGGCTATCCCTATCGCTTCTTACACACTGATAATCTGAATCGACTCTTCCTATCCCTTCAAAAACACTGATATTCTGTATCGCCACTCCCTATACCTTCTTACACACTGATAATCCGCATCGGCTCTCCCTATCCCTTCTTAAACACTGATAATCTGTATCGCCTCTCCCTATCCCTTCTAACACACTGATAATCTGTATCGCCTCTCCCTATCCCATCTGACACACTGATAATCTGTATCGCAGCTCCCTATCCCTTCTTACACACTGATAATCTGTATCGGCTCTCCCTACCCCTACTTACACACTGATAATCTGTATCACCTCTCACTATCACTTCGTGCACACTGATAATCTGTATCGAATCTCCCAATCCCTTCTTACACACTGATAATCTGTATCGCCTCTCCCTATCCCTTCTTACACACTGATAATCTGTATAGCCTCTCCCTATCCCTTCATAAACACTGATAATCTGTATCGCCTCTCCCTATCCCTCCTTACAAACTGATAATCTGTATCGCCTCTCCCTATCCCTTCTTAAACACTGATAATCTGTATCGCCTCTCCCTATCCCTTCTTACACACTGATAATCTGTATCGCCACTCCCTATCCCTTCTTACACACTGATAATCTGTATCGCCTCTCCCTATCCCTTCATAAAAACTGATAATATGTATCGCCTCTCCCTTTCCGTTCTCACACACTGATAATCGGTATCGCCTCTCCCTATCCCTCCTTACACACTGATAATCTGTATCGCCTCTCCTTATCCCTTCATACACAATGATAATCTGTATCGCCTCTCCCTATCCCTTCTTACACACTGATAATCTGTATCGCCTCTCCCTATCCCTTCTTACACACAGGTAATCTGAATCGCCTCTCCCTATCCCTTCTAACACACTGATAATCTGTATCGCCTCTCCCTATCCCTTCTTACACATTGATAATCTGTATCGCCTCTCCCTATCCCTTCTTACACACTGATAATCTGTATCGCCTCTCCCTATCCCTTCTTACACACTGATAATCTGTATCGCCTCTCCCTATCCCTTCTTAAACACTGATAATCTGTATCGCCTCTCCCTATCCCTTCTTACACACTGATAATCTGTATCGCCACTCCCTATCCCTTTTTACACACAGATAATCTGTATCGCCTCTCCCTATCCCTACTAACACACTGATAATCTGTATCGCCTCTCCCTGTCCCTTCTTATACACTCATAATCTGTATCGCCTCTCCCAATCCCTTCTTACATACTCATAATCTGTATCGCCTCTCTCTTTCCCTTCTTACACACTGATAATCTGTATCGCCTCTCCCTATCCCTTCTTACACACCGATAATCTGTATCGCCTCACCCTATTTCTTCTTACACACTGATAATCTGTATCGGCTCTCCCTATCCCTTCTTAAACACTGATAATCTGTATCGCCTCTCCCTATCCCTTCTTACACACTGATAATCTGTATCGCCTCTCCCTATCCCTTCTTACTCACTGATAATCTGTATCGCCTCTCCCTATCCATTCTTACACACTGATAATCTGTATCGAATCTCCCAATCCCTTCTAACACACAGATAATCTGTATCGCCTCTCCCTATCCCTCCTTACACACAGATAATCTGTATCGCCTCTCCCTATCCCTCCTTACACACTGATAATCTGTATCGCCTCTCCCTTTCCCTTCTTACACACTGATAATCTGTATCGCCTCTCCCTATCCCTTCTGACACACTGATAATCTGTATCGCCACTCCCTATCTCTTCTTACACAATCATAATCTGTATCGAATCTCCCTATCCCTTCTTACACACTGATAATCAGTAACGCCTCTCCCTATCCCTTCTTACACACTGATAATCTGTATCGCCTCTCCCTTTCCCTTCTTACACACTGATAATCAGTATCGCCTCTCCCTATCCCTTCTTACACACTGATAATCTGTATCGCCTCTCCCTATCCATTCTTAAACACTGATAATCTGTATCGAATCTCCCTATCCCTTCTTACACACAGATAATCTGTATCGCCTCTCCCTATCCCTCCATACACACTGATAATCTGTATCGCCTCTCCCTATCCCTTCTTAAACACTGATAATCTGTATCGCCTCTCCCTATCCCTTCTTACACACTGATAATCTGTATCCTCTCTCCCTATCCCTTCTTACAAACTGATAATCTGTATCGCCTCTCCCTATCCCTTCTTACACACTGATAATCTGTATCGCCTCTCCCTATCCCTTCTTACATACTGATAATCTGTATCGCCGCTCCCTATCTCTTCTTACACATTGATAATCTGTATCGCCACTCCCTATCCCTTCTTACACACTAATAATGTGTATCGCCTCTCCCTATCACTTCTTACACACTGATTATCTGTATCGCCTCTCCCTATCCCATGTTACACACTGATAATCTGTATCGCCTCTCCCTATCCCTCCTTACACACTGGTAATCTGTATCGCCTCTCCCTATCCCTTCTTACACACTGATAATGTGTATCGCCTCTCCCTATACCTTCTTACACACTGATAATCTGTGTCGCCTCTCCCTATCCCTTCTTACACACTGATAATCTGTATCGCCTCTCCCTATCCCTTCTTACACACTGATAATCTGTATCGACTCTCCCTATCCCTTCTTACATACTGATAATCGGTATCGCCTCTCCCTATCCCTTCTTACACACTGATATACTGTATCGCCTCTCCCTATCCCTTCTTACATACTGATAATCTCTATCGCATCTCCCTATCCCTTCTGACACACTGGTAATCTGTATCGCCTCTCCCTATCCCTTCTTACACACTCTTAATCTGTATCGCATCACCCTACCCCTTCTTACACACCGATAATCTGAATCGCCTCTCCCTATAGCTACTTACGCACTGATAATCTGTATCGCCTCTCCCTATCCCTTCTTACACACTGATAATCTGTATCGCCTCTCCCTATCCATTCTTACACACTGATAATCTGTATCGCCTCTCCCTATCCCAACTTACACACTGATAATCTGTATCGAATCTCCCTATCCCTTCTGACACACTGATAATCTGTTTCACCTCTCCCTATCACTTCTTAAACACTGATAATCTGTATCGCCTCACCCTATCCCTTCTTACACACTGATAATCTGTATCGCCTCTCCCTATCCCTTCATACACACTGATAATCTGTATAGCCTCTCTTTCTGTCCCTTCTTACACATTGATAATCTGTATCGCCTCTCCCTATCACTTCATACACACTGATAATCTGTATCGCCTCTCCCTATCCCTTCTTACACACTGATAATCTGTATCGCTGCTCCCTATCTCTTCTTACACATTGATAATCTGTATCGCCTCTCCCTATCCCTTCTTACACACTGATAATCTGTATCGCCTCTCCCTATCCCTTCTTACACACTTATAATCTGTATCGCCTCTCCCTATCCCTTCATGAACACTGATAATCTGTATCGCCTCTCCCAATCCCTTCTTAAACAGTGATAATCTGTATCGCCTCTCCCTATCCCTTCTTACACACTGATAATCTGTATCGAATCTGACTATCCCTTCTTACACACTGATAATCTGTCTCGCCTATCCCTGTCACTTCTTACACACTGATAATCTGTATCGCCTCTCCCTATCCCTTCTTACACACTGATGATCTGTATCGAATCTGACTATCCCTTCTTACACACTGATAATCTGTATCGCCTCTCCCTATCCCTCCATACACACTGATAATCTGTATCGCCTCTCCCTATCCCTTCATACACACTGATAATCGGTATCGCCTCTCCCTATCCCTTCATAAACACTGATAATCTGTATCGCCTCTCCCTATCCCTACTTACACACTGATAATCTGTATCGCCTCTCCCTATCCCATCTGACACACTGATAATCTGTATCGCAGCTCCCTATCCCTTCTTACACACTGATAATCTGTATCGGCTCTCCCTACCCCTACTTACACACTGATAATCTGTATCACCTCTCACTATCACTTCGTGCACACTGATAATCTGTATCGAATCTCCCAATCCCTTCTTACACACTGATAATCTGTATCGCCTCTCCCTATCCCTTCTTACACACTGATAATCTGTATAGCCTCTCCCTATCCCTTCATAAACACTGATAATCTGTCTCGCCTCTCCCTATCCCTCCTTACAAACTGATAATCTGTATCGCCTCTCCCTATCCCTTCTTAAACACTGATAATCTGTATCGCCTCTCCCTATCCCTTCTTACACACTGATAATCTGTATCGCCACTCCCTATCCCTTCTTACACACTGATAATCTGTATCGCCTCTCCCTATCCCTTCATAAAAACTGATAATATGTATCGCCTCTCCCTTTCCGTTCTCACACACTGATAATCGGTATCGCCTCTCCCTATCCCTCCTTACACACTGATAATCTGTATCGCCTCTCCTTATCCCTTCATACACAATGATAATCTGTATCGCCTCTCCCTATCCCTTCTTACACACTGATAATCTGTATCGCCTCTCCCTATCCCTTCTTACACACAGGTAATCTGAATCGCCTCTCCCTATCCCTTCTAACACACTGATAATCTGTATCGCCTCTCCCTATCCCTTCTTACACATTGATAATCTGTATCGCCTCTCCCTATCCCTTCTTACACACTGATAATCTGTATCGCCTCTCCCTATCCCTTCTTACACACTGATAATCTGTATCGCCTCTCCCTATCCCTTCTTAAACACTGATAATCTGTATCGCCTCTCCCTATCCCTTCTTACACACTGATAATCTGTATCGCCACTCCCTATCCCTTTTTACACACAGATAATCTGTATCGCCTCTCCCTATCCCTACTAACACACTGATAATCTGTATCGCCTCTCCCTGTCCCTTCTTATACACTCATAATCTGTATCGCCTCTCCCAATCCCTTCTTACATACTCATAATCTGTATCGCCTCTCTCTTTCCCTTCTTACACACTGATAATCTGTATCGCCTCTCCCTATCCCTTCTTACACACCGATAATCTGTATCGCCTCACCCTATTTCTTCTTACACACTGATAATCTGTATCGGCTCTCCCTATCCCTTCTTAAACACTGATAATCTGTATCGCCTCTCCCTATCCCTTCTCACACACTGATAATCTGTATCGCCTCTCCCTATCCCTTCTTACTCACTGATAATCTGTATCGCCTCTCCCTATCCATTCTTACACACTGATAATCTGTATCGAATCTCCCAATCCCTTCTAACACACAGATAATCTGTATCGCCTCTCCCTATCCCTCCTTACACACAGATAATCTGTATCGCCTCTCCCTATCCCTCCTTACACACTGATAATCTGTATCGCCTCTCCCTATCCCTTCTTACACACTGATAATCTGTATCACCTCTCCCTATCCCTTCTGACACACTGATAATCTGTATCGCCACTCCCTATCTCTTCTTACACAATCATAATCTGTATCGAATCTCCCTATCCCTTCTTACACACTGATAATCAGTAACGCCTCTCCCTATCCCTTCTTACACACTGATAATCTGTATCGCCTCTCCCTTTCCCTTCTTACACACTGATAATCAGTATCGCCTCTCCCTATCCCTTCTTACACACTGATAATCTGTATCGCCTCTCCCTATCCATTCTTAAACACTGATAATCTGTATCGAATCTCCCTATCCCTTCTTACACACAGATAATCTGTATCGCCTCTCCCTATCCCTCCATACACACTGATAATCTGTATCGCCTCTCCCTATCCCTTCTTAAACACTGATAATCTGTATCGCCTCTCCCTATCCCTTCTTACACACTGATAATCTGTATCCTCTCTCCCTATCCCTTCTTACAAACTGATAATCTGTATCGCCTCTCCCTATCCCTTCTTACACACTGATAATCTGTATCGCCTCTCCCTATCCCTTCTTACATACTGATAATCTGTATCGCCGCTCCCTATCTCTTCTTACACATTGATAATCTGTATCGCCTCTCCCTATCCCTTCTTACACACTAATAATGTGTATCGCCTCTCCCTATCACTTCTTACACACTGATTATCTGTATCGCCTCTCCCTATCCCATGTTACACACTGATAATCTGTATCGCCTCTCCCTATCCCTCCTTACACACTGGTAATCTGTATCGCCTCTCCCTATCCCTTCTTACACACTGATAATGTGTATCGCCTCTCCCTATACCTTCTTACACACTGATAATCTGTGTCGCCTCTCCCTATCCCTTCTTACACACTGATAATCTGTATCGCCTCTCCCTATCCCTTCTTACACACTGATAATCTGTATCGACTCTCCCTATCCCTTCTTACATACTGATAATCGGTATCGCCTCTCCCTATCCCTTCTTACACACTGATATACTGTATCGCCTCTCCCTATCCCTTCTTACATACTGATAATCTCTATCGCATCTCCCTATCCCTTCTGACACACTGGTAATCTGTATCGCCTCTCCCTATCCCTTCTTACACACTCTTAATCTGTATCGCATCACCCTACCCCTTCTTACACACCAATAATCTGAATCGCCTCTCCCTATAGCTACTTACGCACTGATAATCTGTATCGCCTCTCCCTATCCCTTCTTACACACTGATAATCTGTATCGCCTCTCCCTATCCATTCTTACACACTGATAATCTGTATCGCCTCTCCCTATCCCAACTTACACACTGATAATCTGTATCGAATCTCCCTATCCCTTCTGACACACTGATAATCTGTTTCACCTCTCCCTATCACTTCTTAAACACTGATAATCTGTATCGCCTCACCCTATCCCTTCTTAAACACTGATAATCTGTATCGCCTCTCCCTATCCCTTCATACACACTGATAATCTGTATAGCCTCTCTTTCTGTCCCTTCTTACACATTGATAATCTGTATCGCCTCTCCCTATCACTTCATACACACTGATAATCTGTATCGCCTCTCCCTATCCCTTCTTACACACTGATAATCTGTATCGCTGCTCCCTATCTCTTCTTACACATTGATAATCTGTATCGCCTCTCCCTATCCCTTCTTACACACTGATAATCTGTATCGCCTCTCCCTATCCCTTCTTACACACTTATAATCTGTATCGCCTCTCCCTATCCCTTCATGAACACTGATAATCTGTATCGCCTCTCCCAATCCCTTCTTAAACAGTGATAATCTGTATCGCCTCTCCCTATCCCTTCTTACACACTGATAATCTGTATCGAATCTGACTATCCCTTCTTACACACTGATAATCTGTCTCGCCTATCCCTGTCACTTCTTACACACTGATAATCTGTATCGCCTCTCCCTATCCCTTCTTACACACTGATGATCTGTATCGAATCTGACTATCCCTTCTTACACACTGATAATCTGTATCGCCTCTCCCTATCCCTCCATACACACTGATAATCTGTATCGCCTCTCCCTATCCCTTCTTACACACTGATAATCGGTATCGCCTCTCCCTATCCCTTCATAAACACTGATAATCTGTATCGCCTCTCCCTATCCCTACTTACACACTGATAATTTGTATCGCCTCTCCCTATCCCTTCTTACACAGTGATAAACTGTTTCGCCTCACCCTTTCCCTTCTTACACACTGATAATCTGTATCGCCTCTCCCTATCCCTTCTTACACACTGATAATCTGTATCGCCTCTCCCTTTCCCTTCTTACACACTGATAATCTGTATCGTATCTCCCAATCCCTTCTTACACACTGATAATCTGTATCGCCTCTCCCTATCCCTTCTTACACACTGATAATCTGTATCGCCTCTCCCTATCCCTTCTAAAAGACTGATAATCTGTATCGCCTCTCCCTATCCCTTCTAACAGACTAATAATCAGTATCGCCTCTCCCTATCCCTTCTTATACACTGATAATCTGTATCGCCTCTCTCTATCCCTTCTTACACACTGATAATCTGTATCGACTCTCCCTATCCCTTCTTACAAACTGATAATCTGTATCGCCTCTCCCTATCCCTTCTTACACACTGATAATCTGTATCGCCTCTCCCAATCCCTTCTTACACACTGACAATCTCTATCGCATCTCCCTATCCCTTCTGACACACTTGTAATCTGTATCGCCTCTCCCTATCCCTTCTTACACACTCATAATCTGTATCGCCTCACCCTATCCCTTCTTACACACCGATAATCTGTATCGCCTCTCCCTATACCTTCTTACAAACTGATAATCTGTATCGCCTCTCCCTATCCCTTATTACACACTGATAATCTGTATCGCCTCTCCCTATCCCTTCTTACACACTGATAATCTGTATCGCCTCTCCCTATCCCTTCTGACACAATGAAAATCTGTATCAGCTATCCCTATCCCTTCTTACACACTGATAATCTGTATCGCCTCTCCCTACCCCTTTTTACACACTGTTAATACATATCGCCTCTCCCTATCCCTTCTAACACACTGATAATCTGTATCGCCTCTCCCTATCCCTTCTTAGACACTGATAATCTGTATCGCCTCTCCCTATCCCTTCTTACAAACTGATAATCTATATCGCCTCTCCCTATCCCTTCTTACACACTGATAATCTGTATCGGCTATCCCTATCGCTTCTTACAAACTGATAATCTGTATCGACTCTTCCTATCCCTTCTTAAACACTGATAATCTGTATCGCCTCTCCCTATCCCTTCTTACACACTGATAATCTGTATCGCCTCTCCCTATCCCTTCTTACACACTGATAATCTGCATCGCCTCTCCCTATCCCTTCATAAACACTGATAATCTGTATCGCCTCTCCCTATCCCTTCTTACACACTGATAATCGGTATCGCCTCTCCCTGTCCCTTCTTAGACACTGATAATCTGTATCGCCTCCCCCTATCCCTTCTTACAAACTCATAATCTGTATCGCCTCTCCCTATCCCTTCTTATACACTGATAATCTGTTTCAACTCTCCCTATCCATTCTTAAACACTAATAATCTGTATCGCCTCTCCCTATCCCTTCTTACACACTGATAATCTGTATAGCCTCTCCCTGTCCCTTCTTACACATTGATAATCTGTATCGCCTCTCCCTATCCCTTTTTACACACTGATAATCTGTATTGCCGCTCCCTATCCCTTCTTACACATTGCTAATCTGTATCGCCTCTCCCTATCCCTTCATACACACTGATAATCTGTATCGCCGCTCCCTATCCCATTTTACACACTGATAATCTGTATCGCCTCTCCCAATCCCTTTTTACACACTGATAATCTGTATCGCCTCTCCCTATCCCTTCATGAACACTGATAATCTGTATTGCCTCTCCCAATCCCTTTTTAAACAGTGATAATCTGTATCGCCTCTCCCTATCCATGCTTACACACTGATAATCTGTATCGCCTCTCCCTATCCCTTCTTACACACTGATAATCTGTCTCGCCTCTCCCTATCCCTTCTTACACACTGATGATCTGTATCGCCTCTCCCTATCGCTTCTTACACAGTGATAATCTGTATCGCCTCTCCCTGTCACTTCTTACACACAGATAATCTGTATCGCCTCTCCCTATCCCTTCTTACACACTGATAATCTGTATCGAATCTGCCTATCCCTTCTTACACACTGATAATCTGTATCGCCTCTCCCTATCCCTTCTTACACTTTGATAATCTGTATCGAATCTCCCTATCCCTTCTTACACTCTGATAATCTGTATCAGCTCTCCCTATCCCTTCATAAACATTGATAATCTGTATCGCCTCTCCCTATCACTTCTTAAGCACTGATAATCTGTATCGCCTCTCCCTATCCCTTCTTAAACACTGATAATCTGTATCGCTTCTCCCTCTCCCTTCTTACACCCTGATTATCTGTATCGCCTCTCCCTATCCCTTCTTACACACAGATAATCTGTATCGCCTCTCCCTATCCCTTCTTACACACAGATAATCTGTATCGCCTCTCCGCATCCCTTCTTACACACTGATAATCTGTATCGCCTCTCCCTATCCCAATTTACAATCTGATAATCTGTATCGCCTCTCCCTATCCCATCATAAACATTGATAATCTTTATCGCCTCTCCCTATCACTTCTTAAACACTGATAATCTGTATCGCCTCTCCCTATCCCTTCTTACACAATGATAATCTGTATCGCCTCTCCCTATCCCTTCTTACACAAAGATAATCTGTATCGCCTCTCCGTTTCCCTTCTTACACACTCATAATCTGTATCGCCTCTCCCTATCCCTTCTTACAAACTGATAATCTGTATCGCCTCTCCCTATCCCTTATTACACACTGATAATCTGTATCGGCTATCCCTATCGCTTCTTACAAACTGATAATCTGTATCGAATCTTCCTATCCCTTCTTAAACACTGATAATCTGTATCGCCTCTCCCTATCCCTTCTAACACACTGATAATCTGTATCGCCTCTCCCTATCCCTTCTTACACACTGATAATCTGTATCGCCTCTCCCTATCCCTTCTTACACACTGATAATCAGTATCGGCTCTCCCTATCCCTTCTTAAACACTGATAATCTGTATCGCCTCTCCCTATCCCTTCTTAAACACTGATAATTTGTATCGCCTCTCCCTATCCCACCTTACACACTGATAATCTGTATCGCCTCTCCCTATCCTTTCTTACACACTGATTATCTGTATCGAATCACCCTATCCCTTCTTACACACAGATAATCTGTTTCGCCTCTCCCTATCCCTCCTTACACACTGATAATCTGTATCGCCTCTCCCTATCGCTTCTTACACACTGATAATCTGAATCGACTCTTCCTATCCCTTCTTAAACACTGATAATCTGTATCGCCTCTCCCTATCCCTTCTAACACACTGATAATCTGTATCGGCTCTCCCTGTCCCTTCATAAACACTGATAATCTGTATCGCCTCTCCCTATCCCTTCTTACACACTCATAATCTGTATCGCCTCTCCCTATCCCTTCTTACACACTGATAATCTGTATCGCCTCTCCCTATCCCTCCTTACACACTGATAATCTGTATCGCCTCTCCCTATCCCTTCTTACACACTGATAATCTGTATCGCCTCTCCCTATCCCTTCTAACACACTGATAATCTGTCTCGCCTCTCCCTATACCTTCTTACACACTGATAATCTGTATCGAATCACCCTATACCTTCTTACACACAGATAATCTGTGTCCCCTCTCCCTATCCCTCCTTACACACTGATAATCTGTATCGCCTCTCCCTATCCCTTCTTACACACTGATAATCTGTATCGCCTCTCCCTATCCCTTCTTACACACTGATAATCTGCATCGCCTCTCCCTATCCCTTCTGACACACTGATAATCCGTATCGCCTCTCCCTATCCCTTCTTACACACCGATAATCTGTATCGCCGCTCCCTATCCCTTCTTACACACTGATAATCTGTATCGCCTCTCCCTACCCCTTCTTAAACACTGAAAATCTGTATCGCCTCTCCCTATCCCTTCTTGAACACTGATAATCTGTATCGAATCTACCAATCCCATTTTACACACTGATAATCTGCAACGCCTCTCCCTATCCCTTCTTGCACACTGATAATCTGTATCGAATCTCCCAATCCCTTCTTACACACTGATAATCTGTATCGCCTCTCCCTATCCCTTCTTACACACTGATAATCTGTATCGCCTCTCCCTATCACTTCATAAACACTGATAATTTGTATAGCCTCTCCGTATCCCTTCTTACACACTGATATTCGGTATCGCCTCTCCCTATCCCTTCTGACACACTGATAATCTGTATCGACTCTCCCTATCCCTTCTTACACACTGATAATCTGTATCGGCTCTCCCTATCCCTTCTTTAAAACTGATAATCTGTATCGCCTCTCCCTATCCCTTCTTACACACTGATAATCTGTATCGCCTCTCCCTATCCCTTCTTAAACACTGATAATCTGTATCGCCTCTCCCTATCCCTCCTTACACACTGATAATCTGTATCGCCTCTCCCTACCCCTTCTTACACACTGAGAATCTGTATCGCCTCTCCCTATCCCTTCTTACACTTTGATAATCTGTATCGAATCTCCCTATCCCTTCTTACACACTGATAATCTGTATCGGCTCTCCCTATCCCTTCATAAACATTGATAATCTGTATCGCCTCTCCCTATCACTTCTTAAGCACTGATAATCTGTATCGCCTCTCCCTATCACTTCTTAAACACTGATAATCTGTATCGCCTCTCCCTGTCCCTTCTTACACCCTGATTATCTGTATCGCCTCTCCCTATCCCTTCTTACACACAGATAATCTGTATCGCCTCTCCCTATCCCTTCTTACACACAGATAATCTGTATCGCCTCTCCGCATCCCTTCTTACACACTGATAATCTGTATCGCCTCTCCCTATTCCATTTTACAATCTGATAATCTGTATCGCCTCTCCCTATCCCATCATAAACATTGATAATCTTTATCGCCTCTCCCTATCACTTCTTAAACACTGATAATCTGTATCGCCTCTCCCTATCCCTTCTTACACATTGATAATCTGTATCGCCTCTCCCTATCCCTTCTTACACACTGATAATCTGTATCGCCTCTCCCTATCCCTTCTTACACACCGATAATCTGTGTCGACTCTCCCTATCCCTTCTTACATACTGATAATCGGTATCGCCTCTCCCTATCCCTTCTTACACACTGATAAACTGTATCGCCTCTCCCTATCCCTTCTTACATACTGATAATCTCTATCGCATCTCCCTATCCCTTCTGACTCACTGGTAATCTGTATCGCCTCTCCCTATCCCTTCTTACACACTCTTAATCGGTATCGCCTCACCCTACCCCTTCTTACACACCGATAATCTGTATCGCCTCTCCCTATACCTACTTACGCACTGATAATCTGTATCGCCTCTCCCTATCCCTTCTTACACACTGATAATCTGTATCGCCGCTCCCTATCCCTTCTTACACATTGATAATCTGTATCGCCTCTCCCTATCCCTTCTTACAAACTGATAATGTGTATCGCCTCTCCCTATCACTTCTTACACACTGATAATCTGTATCGCCTCTCCCTATCCCTTCTTACACACTGATAATCTGTATCGCCTCTCCCTATCCCTCCTTACACACTGGTAATCTGTATCGCCTCTCCCTATCCCTTCTTACACACTGATAATGTGTATCGCCTCTCCCTATACCTTCTTACACACTGATAATCTGTGTCGCCTCTCCTTATCCCTTCTTACACACTGATAATCTGTATCGCCTCTCCCTATCTCTTCTTACACACTGATAATCTGTATCGACTCTCCCTATCCCTTCTTACATACTGATAATATGTATCGCCTCTCCCTATCCCTTCTTACACACTCATAAACTGTATCGCCTCCCCCTATCCCTTCTTACATACTGATAATCTCTATCGCATCTCCCTATCCCTTCTGACACACTGGTAATCTTTATCGCCTCTCCCTATCCCTTCTTACACACTCTTAATCTGTATCGCCTCACCCTATCCCTTCTTACACACCGATAATCTGTATCGCCTCTCCCTATACCTACTTACGCACTGATAATCTGTATCGCCTCTCCCTATCCCTTCTTACACACTGATAATCTGTATCGCCTCTCCCTATCCCTTCTTACACACTGATAATCTGTATCGCCTCTCCCTATCCCTTCTTACACACTGATAATCTCTATCGCATCTCCCTATCCCTTCTGACACACTGGTAATCTGTATCGCCTCTCCCTATCCCTTCTTACACACTGATAATCTGTATCGCCTCTCCCTATCCCTTCTTACACACTGATAATCTGTATCGGCAATCCCTATCGCTTCTTACACACTGATAATCTGAATCGATTCTTCCTATCCCTTCTTACACACTGATAATCTGTATCGCCTCTCCCTATCCCTTCTTACACACTGATAATCTGTATCGCCTCTCCCTATCCCTTTTTCCACACTGATAATCTGTATCGCCTCTCCCTATCCCTTCTTACACACTGATAAACTGTATCGAATCTCCCTATCCCTTATTACACATTGATAATCAGTATCGGCTGTTCCTATCCCTTCTTAAACACTGACAATCTGTATCGCCTCTCCCTATCCCTTCTTACACACTGATAATCTGTATCGGCGCTCCCTTTCCCTTCTTACACACTGATAATCTGTATCGCCTCTCCCTATCTCTTCTTACACACTGATAATCTGTATCGGCTCTCCCTATCCCTTCTTGAACACTGATAATCTGTATCGAATCTCCCTATGCCTTCTTAAACACTGATAATCTGTATCGAATCTCCCTATCCCGTCTCACACACCGATAATCTGTATCGCCTCACCCTATCCCTTCTTACACACCGATAATCTGTATCGCCTCTCCCTATCCCTTCTTACGCGCTGATAATCTGTATCGCCTCTCCCTATCCCTTCTTACACGCTGATAATCTGTGTCGACTCTCCCTCTCCCTTCTTACACACTGATAATCTGTATCGCCTCTCCCTATCCCTTCTTACATACTGATAAACTGTATCGCCTCTCCCTATCCCTTCTTACACACTGATAATCTCTATCGCATATCCCTATCCCTCCTTACACACTGATAATCTGTATCGCCTCTCCCTATCCCTTCTTACACACTGATAATCTGTCTCGCCTCTCCCTATCCCTTCTTACACACTGATGATCTGTATCGCCTCTCCCTATCGCTTCTTACACAGTGATAATCTGTATCGCCTCTCCCTGTCACTTCTTACACACAGATAATCTGTATCGCCTCTCCCTATCCCTTCTTACACACTGATAATCTGTATCGAATCTGCCTATCCCTTCTTACACACTGATAATCTGTATCGCCTCTCCCTATCCCTTCTTACACTTTGATAATCTGTATCGAATCTCCCTATCCCTTCTTACACTCTGATAATCTGTATCAGCTCTCCCTATCCCTTCATAAACATTGATAATCTGTATCGCCTCTCCCTATCACTTCTTAAGCACTGATAATCTGTATCGCCTCTCCCTATCCCTTCTTAAACACTGATAATCTGTATCGCTTCTCCCTCTCCCTTCTTACACCCTGATTATCTGTATCGCCTCTCCCTATCCCTTCTTACACACAGATAATCTGTATCGCCTCTCCCTATCCCTTCTTACACACAGATAATCTGTATCGCCTCTCCGCATCCCTTCTTACACACTGATAATCTGTATCGCCTCTCCCTATCCCAATTTACAATCTGATAATCTGTATCGCCTCTCCCTATCCCATCATAAACATTGATAATCTTTATCGCCTCTCCCTATCACTTCTTAAACACTGATAATCTGTATCGCCTCTCCCTATCCCTTCTTACACAATGATAATCTGTATCGCCTCTCCCTATCCCTTCTTACACAAAGATAATCTGTATCGCCTCTCCGTTTCCCTTCTTACACACTCATAATCTGTATCGCCTCTCCCTATCCCTTCTTACAAACTGATAATCTGTATCGCCTCTCCCTATCCCTTATTACACACTGATAATCTGTATCGGCTATCCCTATCGCTTCTTACAAACTGATAATCTGTATCGAATCTTCCTATCCCTTCTTAAACACTGATAATCTGTATCGCCTCTCCCTATCCCTTCTAACACACTGATAATCTGTATCGCCTCTCCCTATCCCTTCTTACACACTGATAATCTGTATCGCCTCTCCCTATCCCTTCTTACACACTGATAATCAGTATCGGCTCTCCCTATCCCTTCTTAAACACTGATAATCTGTATCGCCTCTCCCTATCCCTTCTTAAACACTGATAATTTGTATCGCCTCTCCCTATCCCACCTTACACACTGATAATCTGTATCGCCTCTCCCTATCCTTTCTTACACACTGATTATCTGTATCGAATCACCCTATCCCTTCTTACACACAGATAATCTGTTTCGCCTCTCCCTATCCCTCCTTACACACTGATAATCTGTATCGCCTCTCCCTATCGCTTCTTACACACTGATAATCTGAATCGACTCTTCCTATCCCTTCTTAAACACTGATAATCTGTATCGCCTCTCCCTATCCCTTCTAACACACTGATAATCTGTATCGGCTCTCCCTGTCCCTTCATAAACACTGATAATCTGTATCGCCTCTCCCTATCCCTTCTTACACACTCATAATCTGTATCGCCTCTCCCTATCCCTTCTTACACACTGATAATCTGTATCGCCTCTCCCTATCCCTCCTTACACACTGATAATCTGTATCGCCTCTCCCTATCCCTTCTTACACACTGATAATCTGTATCGCCTCTCCCTATCCCTTCTAACACACTGATAATCTGTCTCGCCTCTCCCTATACCTTCTTACACACTGATAATCTGTATCGAATCACCCTATACCTTCTTACACACAGATAATCTGTGTCCCCTCTCCCTATCCCTCCTTACACACTGATAATCTGTATCGCCTCTCCCTATCCCTTCTTACACACTGATAATCTGTATCGCCTCTCCCTATCCCTTCTTACACACTGATAATCTGCATCGCCTCTCCCTATCCCTTCTGACACACTGATAATCCGTATCGCCTCTCCCTATCCCTTCTTACACACCGATAATCTGTATCGCCGCTCCCTATCCCTTCTTACACACTGATAATCTGTATCGCCTCTCCCTACCCCTTCTTAAACACTGAAAATCTGTATCGCCTCTCCCTATCCCTTCTTGAACACTGATAATCTGTATCGAATCTACCAATCCCATCTTACACACTGATAATCTGCAACGCCTCTCCCTATCCCTTCTTGCACACTGATAATCTGTATCGAATCTCCCAATCCCTTCTTACACACTGATAATCTGTATCGCCTCTCCCTATCCCTTCTTACACACTGATAATCTGTATCGCCTCTCCCTATCACTTCATAAACACTGATAATTTGTATAGCCTCTCCGTATCCCTTCTTACACACTGATATTCGGTATCGCCTCTCCCTATCCCTTCTGACACACTGATAATCTGTATCGACTCTCCCTATCCCTTCTTACACACTGATAATCTGTATCGGCTCTCCCTATCCCTTCTTTAAAACTGATAATCTGTATCGCCTCTCCCTATCCCTTCTTACACACTGATAATCTGTATCGCCTCTCCCTATCCCTTCTTAAACACTGATAATCTGTATCGCCTCTCCCTATCCCTCCTTACACACTGATAATCTGTATCGCCTCTCCCTACCCCTTCTTACACACTGAGAATCTGTATCGCCTCTCCCTATCCCTTCTTACACTTTGATAATCTGTATCGAATCTCCCTATCCCTTCTTACACACTGATAATCTGTATCGGCTCTCCC
Source organism: Cetorhinus maximus (assembly GCF_964194155.1). Taxonomy (NCBI): domain Eukaryota; kingdom Metazoa; phylum Chordata; class Chondrichthyes; order Lamniformes; family Cetorhinidae; genus Cetorhinus; species Cetorhinus maximus. The sequence continues at coordinate 48,806 of NW_027596485.1, forward strand.
TATCCCTTCATAAACATTGATAATCTGTATCGCCTCTCCCTATCACTTCTTAAGCACTGATAATCTGTATCGCCTCTCCCTATCACTTCTTAAACACTGATAATCTGTATCGCCTCTCCCTGTCCCTTCTTACACCCTGATTATCTGTATCGCCTCTCCCTATCCCTTCTTACACACAGATAATCTGTATCGCCTCTCCCTATCCCTTCTTACACACAGATAATCTGTATCGCCTCTCCGCATCCCTTCTTACACACTGATAATCTGTATCGCCTCTCCCTATTCCATTTTACAATCTGATAATCTGTATCGCCTCTCCCTATCCCATCATAAACATTGATAATCTTTATCGCCTCTCCCTATCACTTCTTAAACACTGATAATCTGTATCGCCTCTCCCTATCCCTTCTTACACATTGATAATCTGTATCGCCTCTCCCTATCCCTTCTTACACACTGATAATCTGTATCGCCTCTCCCTATCCCTTCTTACACACCGATAATCTGTGTCGACTCTCCCTATCCCTTCTTACATACTGATAATCGGTATCGCCTCTCCCTATCCCTTCTTACACACTGATAAACTGTATCGCCTCTCCCTATCCCTTCTTACATACTGATAATCTCTATCGCATCTCCCTATCCCTTCTGACTCACTGGTAATCTGTATCGCCTCTCCCTATCCCTTCTTACACACTCTTAATCGGTATCGCCTCACCCTACCCCTTCTTACACACCGATAATCTGTATCGCCTCTCCCTATACCTACTTACGCACTGATAATCTGTATCGCCTCTCCCTATCCCTTCTTACACACTGATAATCTGTATCGCCGCTCCCTATCCCTTCTTACACATTGATAATCTGTATCGCCTCTCCCTATCCCTTCTTACAAACTGATAATGTGTATCGCCTCTCCCTATCACTTCTTACACACTGATAATCTGTATCGCCTCTCCCTATCCCTTCTTACACACTGATAATCTGTATCGCCTCTCCCTATCCCTCCTTACACACTGGTAATCTGTATCGCCTCTCCCTATCCCTTCTTACACACTGATAATGTGTATCGCCTCTCCCTATACCTTCTTACACACTGATAATCTGTGTCGCCTCTCCTTATCCCTTCTTACACACTGATAATCTGTATCGCCTCTCCCTATCTCTTCTTACACACTGATAATCTGTATCGACTCTCCCTATCCCTTCTTACATACTGATAATATGTATCGCCTCTCCCTATCCCTTCTTACACACTCATAAACTGTATCGCCTCCCCCTATCCCTTCTTACATACTGATAATCTCTATCGCATCTCCCTATCCCTTCTGACACACTGGTAATCTTTATCGCCTCTCCCTATCCCTTCTTACACACTCTTAATCTGTATCGCCTCACCCTATCCCTTCTTACACACCGATAATCTGTATCGCCTCTCCCTATACCTACTTACGCACTGATAATCTGTATCGCCTCTCCCTATCCCTTCTTACACACTGATAATCTGTATCGCCTCTCCCTATCCCTTCTTACACACTGATAATCTGTATCGCCTCTCCCTATCCCTTCTTACACACTGATAATCTCTATCGCATCTCCCTATCCCTTCTGACACACTGGTAATCTGTATCGCCTCTCCCTATCCCTTCTTACACACTGATAATCTGTATCGCCTCTCCCTATCCCTTCTTACACACTGATAATCTGTATCGGCAATCCCTATCGCTTCTTACACACTGATAATCTGAATCGATTCTTCCTATCCCTTCTTACACACTGATAATCTGTATCGCCTCTCCCTATCCCTTCTTACACACTGATAATCTGTATCGCCTCTCCCTATCCCTTTTTCCACACTGATAATCTGTATCGCCTCTCCCTATCCCTTCTTACACACTGATAAACTGTATCGAATCTCCCTATCCCTTATTACACATTGATAATCAGTATCGGCTGTTCCTATCCCTTCTTAAACACTGACAATCTGTATCGCCTCTCCCTATCCCTTCTTACACACTGATAATCTGTATCGGCGCTCCCTTTCCCTTCTTACACACTGATAATCTGTATCGCCTCTCCCTATCTCTTCTTACACACTGATAATCTGTATCGGCTCTCCCTATCCCTTCTTGAACACTGATAATCTGTATCGAATCTCCCTATGCCTTCTTAAACACTGATAATCTGTATCGAATCTCCCTATCCCGTCTCACACACCGATAATCTGTATCGCCTCACCCTATCCCTTCTTACACACCGATAATCTGTATCGCCTCTCCCTATCCCTTCTTACGCGCTGATAATCTGTATCGCCTCTCCCTATCCCTTCTTACACGCTGATAATCTGTGTCGACTCTCCCTCTCCCTTCTTACACACTGATAATCTGTATCGCCTCTCCCTATCCCTTCTTACATACTGATAAACTGTATCGCCTCTCCCTATCCCTTCTTACACACTGATAATCTCTATCGCATATCCCTATCCCTCCTTACACACTGATAATCTGTATCGCCTCTCCCTATCCCTTCTTACACACTGATAATCTGTATCGCCTCTCCCTATCCCTTCTGAAACACTTCTAATCTGTATCGCCACTCCCTATCTCTTCTTACACACTCATAATCTGTATCGAATCTCCCTATCCCTTCTTACACACTGATAATCAGTAACGCCTCTCCCTATCCCTTCTTACACACTGATAATCTGTATCGCCTCTCCCTTTCCCTTCTTACACACTCATAATCTGTATCGCCTCTCCCTATCCCTTCTTACACACTGATAATCTGTATCGCCTCTCCCTATCCATTCTTAAACACTGATAATCTGTATCGAATCTCCCTATCCCTTCTTACACACAGATAATCTGTATCGACTCTCCCTATCCCACCTTACACACTGATAATCTGTATCGCCTCTCCCTATCCCTTCTTAAACACTGATAATATTTATCGCCTCTCCCTATCCATTCTTACACACTGATAATCTGTATCCTCTCTCCCTTTCCCTTCTTACAAACTGATAATCTGTATCGCCTCTCCCTATCCCGTCTTACACACTGATAATCTGTATCGCCTCTCCCTATCCCTTCTTACACACTGATAATCTGTATCGCCGCTCCCTATCCCTTCTTAGACATTGATAATCTGTATCGCCTCTCCCTATCCCTTCTTACACACTGATAATGTGTATCGCCTCTCCCTATCACTTCTTACACACTGATAATCTGTATCGCCTCTCCCTATCCCTTCTTACACACTGATAATCTGTATCGCCTCTCCCTATCCCTCCTTACACACTGATAATCTGTATCGCCTCTCCCTATCCCTTCTTACACACTGATAATGTGTATCGCCTCACCCTATACCTTCTTACACACTGATAATCTGTGTCGCCTCTCCCTATCCCTTCTTACACACTGATAATCTGTATCGCCTCTCCCTATCCCTTCTTACACACTGATAATCTGTATCGACTCTCCCTATCCCTTCTTACATATTGATAATCGGTATCGCCTCTCCCTATCCCTTCTAACACACTGATAAACTGTATCGCCTCTCCCTATCCCTTCTTACATACTGATAATCTCTATCGCATCTCCCTATCCCTTCTGACACACTGGTAATCTGTATCGCCTCTCCCTATCCATTCTTACACACTCTTAATCTGTATCGCCTCACCCTACCCCTTCTTACACACCGATAATCTGTATCGCCTCTCCCTATCCCTTCTTACACACTGATAATCTGTATCGCCTCTCCCTATCCCTTCTGAAACACTTCTAATCTGTATCGCCACTCCCTATCTCTTCTTACACACTCATAATCTGTATCGAATCTCCCTATCCCTTCTTACACACTGATAATCAGTAACGCCTCTCCCTATCCCTTCTTACACACTGATAATCTGTATCGCCTCTCCCTTTCCCTTCTTACACACTCATAATCTGTATCGCCTCTCCCTATCCCTTCTTACACACTGATAATCTGTATCGCCTCTCCCTATCCATTCTTAAACACTGATAATCTGTATCGAATCTCCCTATCCCTTCTTACACACAGATAATCTGTATCGACTCTCCCTATCCCACCTTACACACTGATAATCTGTATCGCCTCTCCCTATCCCTTCTTAAACACTGATAATATGTATCGCCTCTCCCTATCCCTTCTTACACACTGATAATCTGTATCCTCTCTCCCTATCCCTTCTTACAAACTGATAATCTGTATCGCCTCTCCCTATCCCGTCTTACACACTGATAATCTGTATCGCCTCTCCCTATCCCTTCTTACACACTGATAATCTGTATCGCCGCTCCCTATCCCTTCTTAGACATTGATAATCTGTATCGCCTCTCCCTATCCCTTCTTACACACTGATAATGTGTATCGCCTCTCCCTATCACTTCTTACACACTGATAATCTGTATCGCCTCTCCCTATCCCTTCTTACACACTGATAATCTGTATCGCCTCTCCCTATCCCTCCTTACACACTGATAATCTGTATCGCCTCTCCCTATCCCTTCTTACACACTGATAATGTGTATCGCCTCACCCTATACCTTCTTACACACTGATAATCTGTGTCGCCTCTCCCTATCCCTTCTTACACACTGATAATCTGTATCGCCTCTCCCTATCCCTTCTTACACACTGATAATCTGTATCGACTCTCCCTATCCCTTCTTACATATTGATAATCGGTATCGCCTCTCCCTATCCCTTCTAACACACTGATAAACTGTATCGCCTCTCCCTATCCCTTCTTACATACTGATAATCTCTATCGCATCTCCCTATCCCTTCTGACACACTGGTAATCTGTATCGCCTCTCCCTATCCCTTCTTACACACTCTTAATCTGTATCGCCTCACCCTACCCCTTCTTACACACCGATAATCTGTATCGCCTCTCCCTATACCTTCTTACGCACTGATAATCTGTATCGCCTCTCCCTATCCCTTCTTACACACTGATAATCTGTATCGCCTCTCCCTATCCCTTCTTACACACTGATAATCTGTGTCGCCTCTCCCTATCCCTTCTTACACACTGATAATCTCTATCGCATCTCCCTATCCCTTCTGACACACTGGTAATCTGTAACGCCTCTCCCTATCCCTTCTTACACACTGATAATCTGTATCGCCTCTCCCTATCCCTTATTACACACTGATAATCTGTATCGGCAATCCCTATCGCTTCTTACACACTGATAATCTGAATCGATTCTTCCTATCCCTTCTTACACTCTGATAATCTGTATCGCCTCTCCCTATCCCTTCTTACACACTGATAATCTGTATCGCCTCTCCCTATCCCTTTTTACACACTGATAATCTGTATCGCCTCTCCCTATCCCTTCTTACACACTGATAATCTGTATCGCCTCTCCCTATCCCTTTGTACACACTGCTAATCTGTATCGAATCTCCCTATCCCTTCTTACACATTGATAATCAGTATCGCCTCTCCCTATCCCTTCTTACACACTGATAAACTGTATCGCCTCTCCCTATCCCTTCTTACACACTGATAATCTCTATCGCATCTCCCTATCCCTTCTGACACACTGGTAATCTGTATCGCCTCTCCATTTCCCCTCTTACACACTCATAATCTGTATCGCCTCACCCTACCCCTTCTTACACACCGATAATCTGTATCGCCTCTCCCTATCCCTTCTTACGCGCTGATAATCTGTATCGCCTCTCCCTATCCCTTCTTACACACTGATGATCTGTATCGCCTCTCCCTATCCATTCTTAAACACTGATAATCTGTATCGAATCTCCCTATCCCTTCTTACACACAGATAATCTGTATCGCCTCTCCCTATCCCTCCTTACACACTGATAATCTGTATCGCCTCTCCCTTTCCCTTCTTAAACACTGATAATATGTATCGCCTCTCCCTATCCCTTCTTACACACTGATAATCTGTATCCTCTCTCCCTATCCCTTCTTACAAACTGATAATCTGTATCGCCTCTCCCTATCCCGTCTTACACACTGATAATCTGTATCGCCTCTCCCTATCCCTTCTTACACACTGATAATCTGTATCGCCGCTCCCTATCCCTTCTTAGACATTGATAATCTGTATCGCCTCTCCCTATCCCTTCTTACACACTGATAATGTGTATCGCCTCTCCCTATCACTTCTTACACACTGATAATCTGTATCGCCTCTCCCTATCCCTTCTTACACACTGATAATCTGTATCGCCTCTCCCTATCCCTCCTTACACACTGATAATCTGTATCGCCTCTCCCTATCCCTTCTTACACACTGATAATGTGTATCGCCTCACCCTATACCTTCTTACACACTGATAATCTGTGTCGCCTCTCCCTATCCCTTCTTACACACTGATAATCTGTATCGCCTCTCCCTATCCCTTCTTACACACTGATAATCTGTATCGACTCTCCCTATCCCTTCTTACATATTGATAATCGGTATCGCCTCTCCCTATCCCTTCTAACACACTGATAAACTGTATCGCCTCTCCCTATCCCTTCTTACATACTGATAATCTCTATCGCATCTCCCTATCCCTTCTGACACACTGGTAATCTGTATCGCCTCTCCCTATCCCTTCTTACACACTCTTAATCTGTATCGCCTCACCCTACCCCTTCTTACACACCGATAATCTGTATCGCCTCTCCCTATACCTTCTTACGCACTGATAATCTGTATCGCCTCTCCCTATCCCTTCTTACACACTGATAATCTGTATCGCCTCTCCCTATCCCTTCTTACACACTGATAATCTGTATCGCCTCTCCCTATCCCTTCTTACACACTGATAATCTCTATCGCATCTCCCTATCCCTTCTGACACACTGGTAATCTGTAACGCCTCTCCCTATCCCTTCTTACACATTGATAATCTGTATCGCCTCTCCCTATCCCTTATTACACACTGATAATCTGTATCGGCAATCCCTATCGCTTCTTACACACTGATAATCTGAATCGATTCTTCCTATCCCTTCTTGCACTCTGATAATCTGTATCGCCTCTCCCTATCCCTTCTTACACACTGATAATCTGTATCGCCTCTCCCTATCCCTTTTTACACACTGATAATCTGTATCGCCTCTCCCTATCCCTTCTTACACACTGATAATCTGTATCGCCTCTCCCTATCCCTTTGTACACACTGCTAATCTGTATCGAATCTCCCTATCCCTTCTTACACATTGATAATCAGTATCGCCTCTCCCTATCCCTTCTTACACACTGATAAACTGTATCGCCTCTCCCTATCCCTTCTTACACACTGATAATCTCTATCGCATCTCCCTATCCCTTCTGACACACTGGTAATCTGTATCGCCTCTCCATTTCCCCTCTTACACACTCATAATCTGTATCGCCTCACCCTACCCCTTCTTACACACCGATAATCTGTATCGCCTCTCCCTATCCCTTCTTACGCGCTGATAATCTGTATCGCCTCTCCCTATCCCATCTTACACGCTGATAATCTGTGTCGACTCTCCCTCTCCCTTCTTACACACTGATAATCTGTATCGCCTCTCCCTATCCCTTCTTACACACTGATAAACTGTATCGCCTCTCCCTATCCCTTCTTACACACTGATAATCTCTATCGCATCTCCCTATCCCTCCTTACACACTGATAATCTGTATCGCCTCTCCCTATCCCTTCTTACACACTGATAATCTGTATCGCCTCTCCCTATCCCTTCTTACACACCGATAATCTGTATCGTCTCACCCTATCCCTTCTTACACACCGATAATCTGTATCGCCTCTCCCTATCCCTTCTTACGCGCTGATAATCTGTATCGCCTCTCCCTATCCCTTCTTACACGCTGATAATCTGTATCGACTCTCCCTATCCCTTCTTACACACTGATAATCGGTATCGCCTCCCCCTATCCCTTCTTACACACTGATAAACTGTATCGCCTCTCCCTATCCCTTCTTACACACTGATAATGTCTATCGCATCTCCCTATCCCTTCTGACACACTGGTAATCTGTATCGCTTCTCCCTTTCCCCTCTTACACACTCATAATCTGTATCGCCTCACCCTACCCCTTCTTACACACCGATAATCTGTATCGCCTCTCCCTATCCCTTCTTACACACTGATAATCTGTATCGCCTCTCCCTAACCCTCCTTACACACTGATAATCTGTATCGCCTCTCCCTACCCCTTCTTACACACTGGTAATCTGTATCGCCTCTCCCTATCCCTTCTTACACACTGATAATCTGTATCGCCTCTCCCTATCCCTTCTTACACACTGATAATCTGTATCGGCAATCCCTATCGCTTCTTACACACTGATAATCTGAATCGATTCTTCCTATCCCTTCTTACACACTGATAATCTGTATCGCCTCTCCCTATCCCTTTGTACACACTGCTAATCTGTATCGAATCTCCCTATCCCTTCTTACACATTGATAATCAGTATCGCCTCTCCCTATCCCTTCTTACACACTGATAAACTGTATCGCCTCTCCCTATCCCTTCTTACACACTGATAATCTCTATCGCATCTCCCTATCCCTTCTGACACACTGGTAATCTGTATCGCCTCTCCATTTCCCCTCTTACACACTCATAATCTGTATCGCCTCACCCTACCCCTTCTTACACACCGATAATCTGTATCGCCTCTCCCTATCCCTTCTTACGCGCTGATAATCTGTATCGCCTCTCCCTATCCCTTCTTACAAGCTGATAATCTGTGTCGACTCTCCCTCTCCCTTCTTACACACTGATAATCTGTATCGCCTCTCCCTATCCCTTCTTACACACTGATAAACTGTATCGCCTCTCCCTATCCCTTCTTACACACTGATAATCTCTATCGCATCTCCCTATCCCTCCTTACACACTGATAATCTGTATCGCCTCTCCCTATCCCTTCTTACACACTGATAATCTGTATCGCCTCTCCCTATCCCTTCTTACACACCGATAATCTGTATCGCCTCACCCTATCCCTTCTTACACACCGATAATCTGTATCGCCTCTCCCTATCCCTTCTTACGCGCTGATAATCTGTATCGCCTCTCCCTATCCCTTCGTACACGCTGATAATCTGTATCGACTCTCCCTCTCCCTTCTTACACACTGATAATCGGTATCGCCTCCCCCTATCCCTTCTTACATACTGATAAACTGTATCGCCTCTCCCTATCCCTTCTTACACACTGATAATGTCTATCGCATCTCCCTATCCCTTCTGACACACTGCTAATCTGTATCGCCTCTCCCTTTCCCCTCTTACACACTCATAATCTGTATCGCCTGACCCTACCCCTTCTTACACACCGATAATCTGTATCGCCTCTCCCTATCCCTTCTTCCACACTGATAATCTGTATCGCCTCTCCCTAACCCTCCTTTCACACTGATAATCTGTATCGCCTCTCCCTATCCCTTCTTACACACTGGTAATCTGTATCGCCTCTCCCTATCCCTTCTTACACACTGATAATCTGTATCGCCTCTCCCTATCCCTTCTTACACACTGATAATCTGTATCGGCAATCCCTATCGCTTCTTACACACTGATAATCTGAATCGATTCTTCCTATCCCTTCTTACACACTGATAATCTGTATCGCCTCTCCCTATCCCTTCTTACACACTGATAATCTGTACCGCCTCTCCCTATCCCTTTTTACACACTGATAATCTGTATCGCCTCTCCCTATCCCTTCTTACACACTGATAAACTGTATCCAATCTCCCTATCCCTTATTACACATTGATAATCATTATCGGCTGTTCCTATCCCTTCTTAAACACTGACAATCTGTATCGCCTCTCCCTATCCCTTCTTACACACTGATAATCTGTATCGGCGCTCCCTTTCCCTTCTTACACACTGATAATCTGTATCGCCTCTCCCTATCTCATCTTACACACTGATAATCTGTATCGGCTCTCCCTATCCCTTCTTGAACACTGATAATCTGTATCGAATCTCCCTATCCCTTCTTAAACACTGATAATCTGTATCGAATCTCCCTATCCCTTCTTAAACACTGATAATCGATATCGCCTCTCCCTATCCCTTCTGACACATTGATAATCTGAATCGCCTCTCCCTATCCCTTCTTACACACTGATAATCTGTATCGGCTCTCCCTATCCCCTCTTAAAAACTGATAATCTGTATCGCCTCTCCCTATCCTTTCTTACACACTGATAATCTGTATCGCCTCTCCCTATCCCTTCTTACACACTGATAATCTGTATCGCCTCTCCCTATCCCGTCTCACACACCGATAATCTGTATCGCCTCACCCTATCCCTTCTTACACACCGATAATCTGTATCGCCTCTCCCTATCCCTTCTTACGCGCTGATAATCTGTATCGCCTCTCACTATCCCTTCTTAAACGCTGATAATCTGTGTCGACTCTCCCTCTCCCTTCTTACACACTGATAATCTGTATCGCCTCTCCCTATCCCTTCTTACACACTGATAAACTGTATCGCCTCTCCCTATCCCTTCTTACACACTGATAATCTCTATCGCATCTCCCTATCCCTCCTTACACACTGATAATCTGTATCGCCTCTCCCTATCCCTTCTTACACACTGATAATCTGTATCGCCTCTTCCTATCCCTTCTGAAACACTGATAATCTGTATCGCCACTCCCTATCTCTTCTTACACACTCATAATCTGTATCGAATCTCCCTATCCCTTCTTACACACTGATAATCAGTAACGCCTCTCCCTATCCCTTCTTACACACTGATAATCTGTATCGCCTCTCCCTTTCCCTTCTTACACACTCATAATCTGTATCGCCTCTCCCTATCCCTTCTTACACACTGATAATCTGTATCGCCTCTCCCTATCCATTCTTAAACACTGATAATCTGTATCGAATCTCCCTATCCCTTCTTACACACAGATAATCTGTATCGCCTCTCCCTATCCCTCCTTACACACTGATAATCTGTATCGCCTCTCCCTATCCCTTCTTAAACACTGATAATCTGTATCGCCTCTCCCTATCCCTTCTTACACACTGATAATCTGTATCCTCTCTCCCTATCCCTTCTTACAAACTGATAATCTGTATCGCCTCTCCCTATCCCGTCTTACACACTGATAATCTGTATCGCCTCTCCCTATCCCTTCTTACACACTGATAATCTGTATCGCCGCACCCTATCCCTTCTTAGACATTGATAATCTGTATCGCCTCTCCCTATCCCTTCTTACACACTGATAATGTGTATCGCCTCTCCCTATTACTTCTTACACACTGATAATCTGTATCGCCTATCCCTATCCCTTCTGACACACTGATAATCTGTATCGCCTCTCCCTATCCCTCCTTACACACTGATAATCTGTATCGCCTCTCCCTATCCCTTCTTAAACACTGATAATGTGTATCGCCTCACCCTATACCTTCTTACACACTGATAATCTGTGTCGCCTCTCCCTATCCCTTCTTACACAGTGATAATCTGTATCGCCTCTCCCTATCCCTTCTTACACACTGATAATCTGTATCGACTCTCCCTATCCCTTCTTACATATTGATAATCGGTATCGCCTCTCCCTATCCCTTCTAACACACTGATAAACTGTATCGCCTCTCCCTATCCCTTTTTACATACTGATAATCTCTATCGCATCTCCCTATCCCTTCTGACACACTGGTAATCTGTAACGCCTCTCCCTATCCCTTCTTACACACTGATAATCTGTATCGCCTCTCCCTATCCCTTATTACACACTGATAATCTGTATCGGCAATCCCTATCGCTTCTTACACACTGATAATCTGAATCGATTCTTCCTATCCCTTCTTACACTCTGATAATCTGTATCGCCTCTCCCTATCCCTTCTTACACACTGATAATCTGTATCGCCTCTCCCTATCCCTTTTTACACACTGATAATCTGTATCGCCTCTCCCTATCCCTTAATACACACTGATAATCTGTATCGCCTCTCCCTATCCCTTTGTACACACTGATAATCTGTATCGAATCTCCCTATCCCTTCTTACACATTGATAATCAGTATCGGCTCTTCCTATCCCTTCTTAAACACTGACAATCTGTATCGCCTCTCCCTATCCCTTCATACACACTGATAATCTGTATCGGCGCTCCCTTTCCCTTCTTACACACTGATAATCTGTATCGCCTCTCCCTATCTCTTCTTACACACTGATAATCTGTATCGGCTCTCCCTATCCCTTCTTCAACACTGATAATCTGTATCGAATCTCCCTATCCCTTCTTAAACACTGATAATCTGTATCGAATCTCCCTATCCTTTCTTAAACACTGATAATCGCTATCGCCTCTCCCTATCCCTTCTGACACGCTGATAATCTGAATCGCCTCTCCCTATCCCTTCTTACACACTGATAATTTGTATCGGCTCTCCCTATCCCTTCTTAAAAACTGATAATATGTATCGCCTCTCCCTATCCCTTCTTACACAATGATAATCTGTATCGCCTCTCCCTATCCCTTCTTACACACTGATAATCTGTATCGCCTCTCCCTATCCCTTCTTACACACCGATAATCTGTATCGCCTCACCCTATCCCTTCTTACACACCGATAATCTGTATCGCCTCTCCCTATCCCTTCTTACGCGCTGATAATCTGTATCGCCTCTCCCTATCCCTTCTTACACGCTGATAATCTGTATCGACTCTCCCTCTCCCTTCTTACACACTGATAATCGGTATCGCCTCTCCCTATCCCTTCTTACACACTGATAAACTGTATCGCCTCTCCCTATCCCTTCTTACACACTGATAATCTCTATCGCATCTCCCTATCCCTTCTGACACACTGGTAATCTGTATCGCCTCTCCCTTTCCCCTCTTACACACTCATAATCTGTATCGCCTCACCCTACCCCTTCTTACACACCGATAATCTGTATCGCCTCTCCCTATCCCTTCTTACACACTGATAATCTGTATCGCCTCTCCCTAACCCTCCTTACACACTGATAATCTGTATCGCCTCTCCCAATCCCTTCTTACACAATGATAATCTGTATCGCCTCTCCCTATCCCTTCATACACACTGATAATCTGTATCGGCTATCCCTATCGCGTCTTACACACTGATAATCTGAATCGTCTCTTCCTATCCCATCTTAAACACTGATAATCTGTATCGCCTCTCCCTATACCTTCTTACACTCTGATAATCTGTATCGGCTCTCCCTATCCCTTCTTAAACACTGATAATCTGTATCGCCTCTCCCTATCCCTTCTAACACACTGATAATCTGTATCGCCTCTCCCTATCCCTTCTTACACACTGATAATCTGTATCGCCGCTCCCTATCCCTTCTTACACACTGATAATCTGTATCGGCAATCCCTATCGCTTCTTACACACTGATAATCTGAATCGATTCTTCCTATCCCTTCTTACACACTGATAATCTGTATCGCCTCTCCCTATCCATTCTTACACACTGATAATCTGTATCGCCTCTCCCTATCCCTTTTTACACACTGATAATCTGTATCGCCTCTCCCTATCCCTTCTTACACACTGATAAACTGTATCGAATCTCCCTATCCCTTATTACACATTGATAATCAGCATCGGCTGTTCCTATCCCTTCTTAAACACTGACAATCTGTATCGCCTCTCCCTATCCCTTCTTACACACTGTTAATCTGTATCGGCGCTCCCTTTCCCTTCTTACACACTGATAATCTGTATCGCCTCTCCCTATCCCTTTTTACACACCGATAATCTGTATCGGCTCTCACTATCCCTTCTTGAACACTGATAATCTGTATCGAATCTCCCTATCCCTTCTTAAACACTGATAATCTGTATCGAATCTCCCTATCCCTTCTTAAACACTGATAATCGGTATCGCCTCTCCCTATCCCTTCTGACACACTGATAATCTGAATCGCCTCTCCCTATCCCTTCTTACACACTGATAATCTGTATCGGCTCTCCCTATCCCCTCTTAAAAACAGATAATCTGTATCGCCTCTCCCTATCCCTTCTTACACAATGATAATCTGTATCGCCTCTCCCTATCCCTTCTTACACACTGATAATCTGTATCGCCTCTCCCTATCCCTTCTCACACACCGATAATCTGTATCGCCTCACCCTATCCCTTCTTACACACCGATAATCTGTATCGCCTCTCCCTATCCCATCTTACGCGCTGATAATCTGTATCGCATCTCCCTATCCCTTCTTACACGCTGATAATCTGTATCGAATCTCCCTCTCCCTTCTTACACACTGATAATCTGTATCGCCTCTCCCTATCCCTTCTTACACACTGATAAACTGTATCGCCTCTCCCTATCCCTTCTTACACACTGATAATCTCTATCGCATCTCCCTATCCCTCCTTACACACTGATAATCTGTATCGCCTCTCCCTATCCCTTCTTACACACTGATAATCTGTATCGCCTCTCCCTATCCCTTCTGAAACACTGATAATCTGTATCGCCACGCCCTATCTCTTCTTACACACTCATAATCTGTATCGAATCTCCCTATCCCTTCTTACACACTGATAATCAGTAACGCCTCTCCCTATCCCTTCTTACACACTGATAATCTGTATCGCCTCTCCCTTTCCCTTCTTACACACTGATAATCTGTATCGCCTCTCCCTATCGCTTCATACACACTGATAATCTGTATCGCCTCTCCCTATCCATTCTTAAACACTGATAATCTGTATCGAATCTCCCTATCCCTTCTTACACACAGATAATCTGTATCGCCTCTCCCTATCCCTCCTTACACACTGATAATCTGTATCGCCTCCCCCTATCCCTTCTTAAACACTGATAATCTGTATCGCCTCTCCCTATCCCTTCTTACACACTGATAATCTGTATCCTCTCTCCCTATCCCTTCTTACAAACTGATAATCTGTATCGCCTCTCCCTATCCCTTCTTACACGCTGATAATCTGTAACGCCTCTCCCTATCCCTTCTTACACACTGATAATCTGTATCGCCGCTCCCTATCCCTTCTTAGACATTGATAATCTGTATCGCCTCACCCTATCCCTTCTTACACGCTGATAATGTGTATCGCCTCTCCCTATCACTTCTTACACACTGATAATCTGTATCGCCTCTCCCTATACCTTCTTACACACTGATAATCTGTATCGCCTCTCCCTATCCCTCCTTACACACTGATAATCTGTTTCGCCTCTCCCTATCCCTTCTTACACACTGATAATGTGTATCGCCTCAACCTATACCTTCTTACACACTGATAATCTGTGTCGCCTCTCCCTATCCCTTCTTACACACTGATAATCTGTATCGCCTCTCCCTATCCCTTCTTACACACTGATAATCTGTATCGGCTCTCCCTATCCCTTCTTACATACTGATAATCGGTATCGCCTCTCCCTATCCCTTCTAACACACTGATAAACTTTATCGCCTCTCCCTATCCCTTCTTACATACTGATAATATCTATCGCATCTCCCTATCCCTTCTGACACACTGGTAATCTGTATCGCCTCTCCCTATCCCTTCTTACACACTCTTAATCTGTATCGCCTCACCCTACCCCTTCTTACACACCGATAATCTGTATCGCCTCTCCCTATACCTTCTTACGCACTGATAATCTGTATCGCCTCTCCCTATCCCTTCTTACACACTGATAATCTGTATCGTCTCTCCCTATCCCTTCTTACACACTGATAATCTGTATCGCCTCTCCCTATCCCTTCTTACACACTGATAATCTCTATCGCATCTCCCTATCCCTTCTGACACACTGGTAATCTGTAACGCCTCTCCCTATCCCTTCTTACACACTGATAATCTGTATCGCCTCTCCCTATCCCTTATTACACACTGATAATCTGTATCGGCAATCCCTATCGCTTCTTACACACTGATAATCAGAATCGATTCTTCCTATCCCTTCTTACACACTGATAATCTGTATCGCCTCTCCCTATCCCTTCTTACACACTGATAATCTGTATCGCCTCTCCCTATCCCTTCTTACACACTGATAATCTGTATCGCCTCTCCCTATCCCTTTTTACACACTGATAATCTGTATCGAATCTCCCTATCCCTTCTTACACATTGATAATCAGTATCGGCTCTTCCTATCCCTTCTTAAACACTGACAATCTGTATCGCCTCTCCCTATCCCTTCATACACACTGATAATCTGTATCGGCGCTCCCTTTCCCTTCTTACACACTGATAATCTGTATCGCCTCTCCCTATCTCTTCTTACACACTGATAATCTGTATCGGCTCTCCCTATCCCTTCTTGAACACTGATAATCTGTATCGAATCTCCCTATCCCTTCTTAAACACTGATAATCTGTATCGAATCTCCCTATCCCTTCTTAAACACTGATAATCGGTATCGCCTCTCCCTATCCCTTCTGACACACTGATAATCTGAATCGCCTCTCCCTATCCCTTCTTACACACTGATAATTTGTATCGGCTCTCCCTATCCCTTCTTAAAAACTGATAATCTGTATCGCCTCTCCCTATCCCTTCTTACACACTGATAATCTGTATCGCCTCTCCCTATCCCTTCTTACACACCGATAATCTGTATCGCCTCACCCTATCCCTTCTTACACACCGATAATCTGTATCGCCTCTCCCTATCCCTTCTTACGCGCTGATAATCTGTATCGCCTCTCCCTATCCCTTCTTACACGCTGATAATCTGTATCGACTCTCCCTCTCCCTTCTTACACACTGATAATCTGTATCGGCGCTCCCTTTCCCTTCTTACACACTGATAATCTGTATCGCCTCTCCCTATCTCTTCTTACACACTGATAATCTGTATCGGCTCTCCCTATCCCTTCTTGAACACTGATAATCTGTATCGAATCTCCCTATCCCTTCTTAAACACTGATAATCTGTATCGAATCTCCCTATCCCTTCTTAAACACTGATAATCGGTATCGCCTCTCCCTATCCCTTCTGACACACTGATAATCTGAATCGCCTCTCCCTATCCCTTCTTACACACTGATAATTTGTATCGGCTCTCCCTATCCCTTCTTAAAAACTGATAATCTGTATCGCCTCTCCCTATCCCTTCTTACACACTGATAATCTGTATCGCCTCTCCCTATCCCTTCTTACACACCGATAATCTGTATCGCCTCACCCTATCCCTTCTTACACACCGATAATCTGTATCGCCTCTCCCTATCCCTTCTTACGCGCTGATAATCTGTATCGCCTCTCCCTATCCCTTCTTACACGCGGATAATCTGTATCGACTCTCCCTCTCCCTTCTTACACACTGATAATCGGTATCGCCTCTCCCTATCCCTTCTTACACACTGATAATCTGTATCGCCTCTCCCTATCTCTTCTTACACACTGATAATCTGTATCGGCTCTCCCTATCCCTTCTTGAACACTGATAATCTGTATCGAATCTCCCTATCCCTTCTTAAACACTGATAATCTGTATCGAATCTCCCTATCCCTTCTTAAACACTGATAATCGGTATCGCCTCTCCCTATCCCTTCTGACACACTGATAATCTGAATCGCCTCTCCCTATCCCTTCTTACACACTGATAATTTGTATCGGCTCTCCCTATCCCTTCTTAAAAACTGATAATCTGTATCGCCTCTCCCTATCCCTTCTTACACACTGATAATCTGTATCGCCTCTCCCTATCCCTTCTTACACACCGATAATCTGTATCGCCTCACCCTATCCCTTCTTACACACCGATAATCTGTATCGCCTCTCCCTATCCCTTCTTACGCGCTGATAATCTGTATCGCCTCTCCCTATCCCTTCTTACACGCTGATAATCTGTATCGACTCTCCCTCTCCCTTCTTACACACTGATAATCGGTATCGCCTCTCCCTATCCCTTCTTACACACTGATAAACTGTATCGCCTCTCCCTATCAGTTCTTACACACTGATAATCTCTATCACATCTCCCTATCCCTTCTGACAGACTGGTAATCTGTATCGCCTCTCCCTTTCCCCTCTTACACACTCATAATCTGTATCGCCTCACCCTACCCCTTCTTACACACCGATAATCTGTATCGCCTCTCCCTATACCTTCCTACACACTGATAATCTGTATCGCATCTCCCTATCCCTTCTTACACACTGATAAACTGTATCGCCTCTCCCTATCCCTTCTTACACACTGATAATCTCTATCGCATCTCCCTATCCCTTCTGACACACTGGTAATCTGTATCGCCTCTCCCTATCCCTTCTTACACACTGATAATCTGTATCACCTCTCCCTATCCCTTCTTACACACTGATAATCTGCATCGCCTCTCCCTATCCCTTCTTACACACTGATAATCTGTATCGCCGCTCCCAATCCCTTCTTAGACACTGATAAACTTTATCGCTTCTCCCTATCCCTACTTACACACTTATAATCTGTATCGCCTCTCCCTATCCCTTTTTACACACTGTGAATCAATATCCCCTCTCCTTTCCCTTCTTACACACTGATAATCTGTATCGCCTCTCCCTATCCCTTCTTACACACTGATAATCTGTATCGCCTCTCCCTATCCCTTCTTACACACTGATAATCTGAATCGATTCTTCCTATCCCTTCTTACAAACTGATAATTTGTATCGGCTCTCCCTATCCCTTCTTAAAAACTGATAATCTGTATCGCCTCTCCCTATCCCTTCTTACACAATGATAATCTGTATCGCCTCTCCCTATCCCTTCTTACACACTGATAATCTGTATCGCCTCTCCCTATCCCTTCTTACACACCGATAATCTGTATCGCCTCACCCTATCCCTTCTTACACACCGATAATCTGTATCGCCTCTCCCTATCCCTTCTTACGCGCTTATAATCTGTATCGCCTCTCCCTATCCCATCTTACACGCTGATAATCTGTATCGACTCTCCCTCTCCCTTCTTACACACTGATAATCGGTATCGCCTCTCCCTATCCCTTCTTACACACTGATAAACTGTATCGCCTCTCCCTATCCCTTCTTACACACTGATAATCTCTATCGCATCTCCCTATCCCTTCTGACACACTGGTAATCTGTATCGCCACTCCCTTTCCCCTCTTACACACTCATAATCTGTATCGCCTCACCCTACCCCTTCTTACACACAGATAATCTGTATCGCCTCTCCCTATCCCTTATTACACACTGATAATCTGTATCGCCTCTCCCTAACCCTCCTTACACACTGATAATCTGTATCGCCTCTCCCTATCCCTTCTTACACACTGATAATCTGTATCGCCTCTCCCTATCCCTTCTTACACACTGATAATCTGTATCGGCTATCCCTATCGCGTCTTACACACTAATAATCTGAATCGACTCTTCCTATCCCATCTTAAACACTGATAATCTGTATCGCCTCTCCCGATATCTTCTTACACTCTGATAATCTGTATCGGCTCTCCCTATCCCTTCTTAAACACTGATAATCTGTATCGCCTCTCCCTATCCCTTCTAACACACTGATAATCTGTATCGCCTCTCCCTATCCCTTCTTACACACTGATAATCTGTATCGCCGCTCCCTATCCCTTCTTACACACTGATAATCTGTATCGGCAATCCCTATCGCTTCTTACACACTGATAATCTGAATCGATTCTTCCTATCCCTTCTTACACACTGATAATCTGTATCGCCTCTCCCTATCCCTTCTTACACACTGATAATCTGTATCGCCTCTCCCTATCCCTTTTTACACACTGATAATCTGTATCGCCTCTCCCTATCCCTTCTTACACACTGATAAACTGTATCGAATCTCCCTATCCCTTATTACACATTGATAATCAGCATCGGCTGTTCCTATCCCTTCTTAAACACTGACAATCTGTATCGCCTCTCCCTATCCCTTCTTACACACTGATAATCTGTATCGGCGCTCCTTTTCCCTTCTTACACACTGATAATCTGTATCGCCTCTCCCTATCTCTTCTTACACAATGATAATCTGTATCGGCTCTCACTATCCATTCTTGAACACTGATAATCTGTATCGAATCTCCCTATCCCTTCTTAAACACTGATAATCTGTATCGAATCTCCCTATCCCTTCTTAAACACTGATAATCGGTATCGCCTCTCCCTATCCATTCTGACACACTGATAATCTGAATCGCCTCTCCCTATCCCTTCTTACACACTGATAATCTGTATCGGCTCTCCCTATCCCCTCTTAAAAACTGATAATCTGTATCGCCTCTCCCTAACCCTTCTTACACACTGATAATCTGTATCGCCTCTCCCTATCCCTTCTTACACACTGATAATCTGTATCGCCTCTCCCTATCCCTTCTCACACACCGATAATCTGTATCGCCTCACCCTATCCCTTCTTACACACCGATAATCTGTATCGCCTCTCCCTATCCCTTCTTACGCGCTGATAATCTGTATCGCCTCTCCCTATCCCTTCTGACACGCTGATAATCTGGATCTAATCTCCCTCTCCCTTCTTACACACTGATAATCTGTATCGCCTCTCCCTATCCCTTCTTACACACTGATAAACTGTATCGCCTCTCCCTATCCCTTCTTACACACTGATAATCTCTATCGCATCTCCCTATCCCTCCTTACACACTGATAATCTGTATCGCCTCTCCCTATCCCTTCTTACACACTGATAATCTGTATCGCCTCTCCCTATCCCTTCTGAAACACTGATCATCTGTATCGCCACTCCCTATCTCTTCTTACACACTCATAATCTGTATCGAATCTCCCTATCCCTTCTTACACACTGATAATCAGTAACGCCTCTCCCTATCCCTTCTTACACACTGATAATATGTATCGCCTCTCCCTTTCCCTTCTTACACACTGATAATCTGTATCGCCTCTCCCTATCGCTTCTTCCACACTGATAATCTGTATCGCCTCTCCCTATCCATTCTTAAACACTGATAATCTGTATCGAATTTCCCTATCCCTTCTTACACACAGATAATCTGTATCGCCTCTCCCTATCCCTCCTTACACACTGATAATCTGTATCGCCTCCCCCTATCCCTTCTTAAACACTGATAATCTGTATCGCCTCTCCCTATCCCTTCTTACACACTGATAATCTGTATCCACTCTCCCTATCCCTTCTTACAAACTGATAATCTGTATCGCCTCTCCCTATCCCTTCTTACACACTGATAATCTGTATCGCCTCTCCCTATCCCTTCTTACACACTGATAATCTGTATCGCCGCTCCCTATCCCTTCTTAGACATTGATAATCTGTATCGCCTCTCCCTATCCCTTCTTACACACTGATAATGTGTATCGCCTCTCCCTATCACTTCTTACACACTGATAATCTGTATCGCCTCTCCCTATCCCTTCTTACACACTGATAATCTGTATCGCCTCTCCCTATCCCTCCTTACACACTGATAATCTGTATCGCCTCTCCCTATCCCTTCTTACACACTGATAATGTGTATCGCCTCAACCTATACCTTCTTACACACTGATAATCTGTATCGCCTCTCCCTATCCCTTCTTACACACTGATAATCTGTATCGCCTCTCCCTATCCCTTCTTACACACTGATAATCTGTATCGACTCTCCCTATCCCTTCTTACATACTGATAATCGGTATCGCCTCTCCCTATCCCTTCTAACACACTGATAAACTTTATCGCCTCTCCCTATCCCTTCTTACATACTGATAATCTCTATCGCATCTCCCTATCCCTTCTGACACACTGGTAATCTGTATCGCCTCTCCCTATCCCTTCTTACACACTCTTAATCTGTATCGCCTCACCCTACCCCTTCTTACACACCGATAATCTGTATCGCCTCTCCCTATCCCTTCTTACACACTGATAATCTTTATCGCCTCTCCCTATCCCTTCTTACACACTGATAATCTGTATCGCCTCTCCCTATCCCTTCTTACACACTGATAATCTCTATCGCATCTCCCTATCCCTTCTGACACACTGGTAATCTGTAACGCCTCTCCCTATCCCTTCTTACACACTGATAATCTGTATCGCCTCTCCCTATCCCTTTTTACACACTGATAATCTGTATCGAATCTCCCTATCTCTTCTTACACATTGATAATCAGTATCGGCTCTTCCTATCCCTTCTTAAACACTGACAATCTGTATCGCCTCTCCCTATCCCTTCATACACACTGATAATCTGTATCGGCGCTCCCTTTCCCTTCTTACACACTGATAATCTGTATCGCCTCTCCCTATCTCTTCTTACACACTGATAATCTGTATCGGCTCTCCCTATCCCTTCTTGAACACTGATAATCTGTATCGAATCTCCCTATCCCTTCTTAAACACTGATAATCTGTATCGAATCTCCCTATCCCTTCTTAAACACTGATAATCGGTATCGCCTCTCCCTATCCCTTCTGACACACTGATAATCTGAATCGCCTCTCCCTATCCCTTTTTACACACTGATAATTTGTATCGGCTCTCCCTATCCCTTCTTAAAAACTGATAATCTGTATCGCCTCTCCCTATCCCTTCTTTCACACTGATAATCTGTATCGCCTCTCCCTATCCCTTCTTACACACTGATAATCTGTATCGCCTCTCCCTATCCCTTCTTACACACCGATAATCTGTATCGCCTCACCCTATCCCTTCTTACACACCGATAATCTGTATCGCCTCTCCCTATCCCTTCTTACGCGCTGATAATCTGTATCGCCTCACCCTATCCCTTCTTACACGCTGATAATCTGTATCGACTCTCCCTCTCCCTTCTTACACACTGATAATCGGTATCGCCTCTCCCTATCCCTTCTTACACACTGATAAACTGTATCGCCTCTCCCTATCAGTTCTTACACACTGATAATCTCTATCACATCTCCCTTTCCCCTCTTACACACTCATAATCTGTATCGCCTCACCCTTCCCCTTCTTACACACCGATAATCTGTATCGCCTCTCCCTATACCTTCCTACACACTGATAATCTGTATCGCATCTCCCTATCCCTTCTTACACACTGATAAACTGTATCGCCTCTCCCTATCCCTTCTTACACACTGATAATCTGTATCACCTCTCCCTATCCCTTCTTACACACTGATAATCTGTATCGTTTCTCCCTATCCCTTCTTACACACTGATAATCTGTATCGCCGCTCCCAATCCCTTCTTAGACACTGATAATCTCTATCGCTTCTCCCTATCCCTACTTACACACTTATAATCTGTTTCGCCTCTCCCTATCCCTTTTTACACACTGTTAATCAATATCCCCTCTCCTTATCCCTTCTTACACACTGATAATCTGTATCGCCTCTCCCTATCCCTTCTTACACACTGATAATCTGTATCGCCTCTCCCTATCCCTTCTTACACACTGATAATCTGAATCGATTCTTCCTATCCCTTCTTACACACTGATAATCTGTATCGCCTCTCCCTATCCCTTCTTACACACTGATAATCTGTATCGCCTCTCCCTATCCCTTTTTACACACTGATAATCTTTATCGCCTCTCCCTATCTCTTCTTACACACTGATAAACTGTATCGAATCTCCCTATCCCTTATTACACATTGATAATCAGTATCGGCTGTTCCTATCCCTTCTTAAACATTGACAATCTGTATCGCCTCTCCCAATCCCTTCTTACACACTGATAATCTGTATCGGCGCTCCCTTTCCCTTCTTTCACACTGATAATCTGTATCGCCTCTCCCTATCTCTTCTTACACACTGATAATCTGTATCGGCTCTCCCTATCCCTTCTTGAACACTGATAATCTGTATCGAATCTCCCTATCCCATCTTAAACACTGATAATCTGTATCGAATCTCCCTATCCCTTCTTAAAAACTGATAATCGCTATCGCCTCTCCCTATCCCTTCTGACACACTGATAATCTGAATCGCCTCTCGCTATCCCTTCTTACACACTGATAATTTGTATCGGCTCTCCCTAACCCTTCTTAAAAACTGATAATCTGTATCGCCTCTCCCTATCCCTTCTTACACACTGATAATCTGTATCGCCTCTCCCTATCCCTTCTTACACACTGATAATCTCTATCGCCTCTCCCTACCCCTTCTTACACACCGATAATCTGTATCGCCTCACCCTATCCCTTCTTACACACCGATAATCTGTATCGCCTCTCCCTATCCCTTCTTAGGCGCTGATAATCTGTATCGCCTCTCCCTATCCCTTCTTACACACTGATAATCTGTATCGACTCTCCCTCTCCCTTCTTACACACTGATAATCGGTATCGCCTCTCCCTATCCCTTCTTACACACTGATAAACTGTATCGCCTCTCCCTATCCCTTCTTACACACTGATAATCTCTATCGCATCTCCCTATCCCTTCTGACACACTGGTAATCTGTATCGCCTCTCCCTTTCCCTTCTTACACACTCATAATCTGTATCGCCTCACCCTACCCCTTCTTACACACCGATAATCTGTATCGCCTCTCCCTATACCTTCTTATACACTGATAATCTGTATCGCCTCTCCCTATCCCTTCTTACACACTGATAAACTGTATCGCCTCTCCCTATCCCTTCTTACACACTGATAATCTCTATCGCATCTCCCTATCACTTCTGATACACTGGTAATCTGTATCGCCTATCCCTATCCCTTCATACACACTGATAATCTGTATCACCTCTCCCTATCCCTTCTTACACACTGATAATCTGTATCGCCTCTCCCTATCCCTCTTACACACTGATAATCTGTATCGCCGCTCCCAATCCCTTCTTACACACTGATAATCTTTATTGCTTCTCCCTATCCCTACTTACACACTTATAATCTGTATCGCCTCTCCCTATCCCATTTTACACACTGTTAATCAATATCCCCTCTCCTTATCCCTTCTTACACACTGATAATCTGTATCGCCTCTCCCTATCCCTTCTTACACACTGATAATCTGTATCACCTCTCCCTATCCCTTCTTACACACTGATAATCTGTATCGCCTCTCCCTATCCCTTCTTACACACTGATAATCTGTATCGGCTATCCCTATCGCTTCTTACGCACTGATAATCTGAATCGACTCTTCCTATCCCTTCTTAAACACTGATAATCTGTATCGCCTCTCCCTATCCCTTCTTACACACTGATAATCTGTATCGCCTCTCCCTATCCCTTCTTAAACACTGATTATCTGTATCACCTCTCCCTATCCCTTCTTACACACTGATAATCTGTGTCGCATCTCCCTATCCCTTCTTGCACACTGATAATCTGTATCGCCTCTCCCTATCCCTCCTTACACACTGATAATCTGTATCGCCTCTCCCTATCCCTTCTTACACACTGATAATCCGTATCGCCTCTCCCTATCCCTCCTTAAACACTGATAATCTGTATCGCCTCTCCCTATCCCTTCTTACACTCTGATAATCTGTATCGCCTCTCCCTATCCCTTCTTACACACTGATAATCTGTATCGGCTATCCCTATCGCTTCTTACACACTGATAATCTGAATCGACTCTTCCTATCCCTTCTTAAACACTGATAGTCTGTATCGCCTCTCCCTATAACTTCTTACACTCTGATAATCTGCATCGGCTCTCCCTATCCCTTCTTAAACACTGATAATCTGTATCGCCTCTCCCAATCCCTTCTAACACACTGATAATCTGTATCGCTTCTCCCTATCCCTTCTTACACACTGATAATCTGTATCGCCGCTCCCTATACCTTCTTACACACTGATAATCTGTATTGGCTCTCCATATCCCTTCTTAAACACTGATAATCTGTATCGCCTCTCCCTATCCCTTCTTACACACTGATAATCTGTATCACCTCTCCCTATCCCTTCTTACACACTGATAATCTGTATCGCCTCTCCCTATCCCTTCTTACACACTGATAATCTGTATCGAATCTCCCAATTTCTTCTTACACACTGATAATCAGTATCGCCTCTCCCTATCCCTTCTTACACACTCATAATCTGTATCGCCTCTCCCTATCCCTTCTAACACACTGATAATCTGTATCGCCTCTCCCTATCCCTTCTTACACACTGATAATCTGTATCGCCTCTCCCTATCCCTTCTTACACACTGATAATCTGTATCGCCTCTCCCTGTCCCTTCTTACACACTGATAATCTGTATCGCCTCTCCCTATCCCTTCTGACACACTGATAATCTGTATCGCTACTCCCTATCTCTGCTTACACACTCATAATCTGTATTGAATCTCCCTATCCCTTCTTGCACACTGATAATCAGTAACGCCTCTCCCTATCCCTTCTTACACACTGATAATCTGTATCGCCTCTCCCTTTCCCTTCTTACACACTGATAATCTGTATCGCATCTCCCTATCCCTTCTTACACACTGATAATCTGTATCCTCTCTCCCTATCCCTTCTTACAAACTGATAATCTGTATCGCCTCTCCCTATCCCTTCTTACATACTGATAATCTGTATCGCCTCTCCCTATCCCTTCTTACACACTGATAATCTGTATCGCCGCTCCATATCCCTTCTTACACATTGATAATCTGTATCGCCTCTCCCAATCCCTTCTTACACACTGATAATGTGTATCGCCTCTACCTATCACTGCTTACACACTGATAATCTGTATCGCCTCTCCCTATCCCTTCTTACACACTGATAATCTAAATCGCCTCTCCCTATCCCTCCTTACACACTGATAATCTGTATCGCCTCTCCCTAACCCTTCTTACACACTGATAATGTGTATCGCCTCTCCCTATACCTTCTTACACACTGATAATCTGTGTCGCCTCTCCCTATCCCTTCTTTCACAATGATAATCTGTATCGCCTCTCCCTATCCCTTCTTACACACTGATAATCTGAATCGACTATCCCTATCCCTTCTTACAAACTGATAATCGGTATCGCCTCTCCCTATCCCTTCTTACAAGCTGATAAACTGTATCGCCTCTCCCTATCCCTTCTTACATACTGATAATCTCTATCGCATCTCCCTATCCCTTCTGACACACTGGTAATCTGTATCGCCTCTCCCTATCCCTTCTTACACACTCTTAATCTGTATCGCCTCACCCTACCCCTTCTTACACACCGATAATCTGTATCGCCTCTTCCTATACCTACTTACGCACTGATAATCTGTATCGCCTCTCCCTATCCCTTCTTACACACTGATAATCTGTATCGCCTCTCCCTATCCCTTCATGAACACTGATAATCTGTATCGAATCTCCCTATCCCTTCTTAAACACTGATAATCTGTAACGAATCTCCCTATCCCTTCTTAAACACTGATAATCGGTATCGCCTCTCCCTATCCATTCTTACACACTGATAATCTGAATCGCCTCTCCCTATCCCTTCTTACACACTGATAATCTGTATCGCCACTCCCTATCTCTTCTTACACACTCATAATCTGTATCGAAACTCCCTATCCCTTCTTACACACTGATAATCAGTAACGCCTCTCCCTATCCCTTCTTACACACTGATAATCTGTATCGCCTCTCCCTATCCCGTCTTACACACTGATAATCTGTATCGCCTCTCCCTATCCCTTCTTACACACTGATAATCTGTATCGCCTCTCCCTATCCATTCTTAAACACTGATAATCTGTATCGAATCTCCCTATCCCTTCTTACACACAGATAATCTGTATCGCCTCTCCCTATCCCTCCTTACACACTGATAATCTGTATCGCCTCTCCCTATCCCTTCTTAAACACTGATAATCTGTATCGCCTCTCGCTATCCCTTCTTACTCATTGATAATCTGTATCCTCTCTCCCTATCCCTTCTTACAAACTGATAATCTGTATCGCCTGTCCCTATCCATTCTTACACACTGATAAACTGTATCGCCTCTCCCTATCCCTTCTTACAACTAATAATCTGTATCGCCGCTCCCTATCCCTTCTTACACATTGATAATCTGTATCGCCTCTCCCTATCCCTTCTTACACACTGATAATGTGTATCGCCTCTCCCTATCACTTCTTACACACTGATAATCTGTATCGCCTCTCCCTATCCCTTCTTACACACTGATAATCTGTATCGCCTCTCCCTATCCCTCCTTACACACTGATAATCTGTATCGTCTCTCCCTATCCCTTCTTACACACTAATAATGTGTATCGCCTCTCCCTATACCTTCTTACACACTGATAATCGGTATCGCCTCTCCCTATCCCTTCTTACACACTGATAATCTGTATCGACTCACCCTATCCCTTCTTACATACTGATAATCGGTATCGCCTCTCCCTATCCCTTCTTACACACTGATAAACTGTATCGCCTCTCACTATCCTTTCTTACATACAGATAATCTCTATCGCATCTCCCTATCCCTTCTGACACACTGGTAATCTGTATCGCCTCTCCCTATCCCTTCTTACACACTCTTAATCTGTATCGCCTCACCCTACCCCTTCTTACACACCGATAATCTGTATCGCCTCTCCCTATACCTTCTTACGCACTGATAATCTGTATCGCCTCTCCCTATCCCTTCTTAGACACTGATAATCTGTATCGCCTCTCCCTATCCCTTCTTACACACTGATAATCTGTATCGCCTCTCCCCATCCCTTCTTACACACTGATAATCTCTATCGCATCTCCCTATCCCTTCTGACACGCTGGTAATCTGTATCGCCTCTCCCTATCCCTTCTTACACACTGATAATCTTTATCGCCTCTCCCTATCCCTTCTTACACACTGATAATCTGTATCGGCAATCCCTATCGCTTCTTACACACTGATAATCTGAATCGATTCTTCCTATCCCTTCTTACACACTGATAATCTGTATCGCCTCTCCCTATCCCTTCTTACACACTGATAATCTGTATCGCCTCTCCCTATTCCTTTTTACACACTGATAATCTGTATCGCCTCTCCCTATCCCTTTTTACACACTGATAATCTGTATCGCCACTCCCTATCCCTTTTTACACACTGATAATCTGTATCGAATCTCCCTATCCCTTCTAACACATTGATAATCAGTATCGGCTCTTCCTATCCCTTCTTAAACACTGAAATTCTGTATCGCCTCTCCCTATCCCTTCTTACACACTGATAATCTGTATCGGCGCTCCCTTTCCCTTCTTACACACTGATAATCTGTATCGCCTCTCCCTATCTCTTCTTACACACTGATAATCTGTATCGGCTCTCCCTATCCCTTCTTGAACACTGATAATCTGTATCGAATCTCCCTATCCCTTCTTAAACACTGATAATCTGTATCGAATCTCCTTATCCCTTCTTAAACACTGATAATCGGTATCGCCTCTCCCTATCCCTTCTGACACACTGATAATCTGAATCGCCTCTCCCTATCCCTTCTTAAACACTGATAATCTGTATCGGCTCTCCCTATCCCTTCTTAAAAACTGATAATCTGTATCGCCTCTCCCTACCCCTTCTTACACACTGATTATCTGTATCGCCTCTCCCTATCCCTTCTTACACACTGATAATCTGTATCGCCTCTTCCTATCCCTTCTTACACACCGATAATCTGTATCGCCTCACCCTATCCCTTCTTACACACCGATAATCTGTATCGCCTCTCCCTATCCCTTCTTACGCGCTGATAATCTGTATCGCCTCTCCCTATCCCTTCTTACACGCTGATAATCTGTATCGACTCCCCCTCTCCCTTCTTACACACTGATAATCGGTATCGCCTCTCCCTATCCCTTCTTACACACTGATAAACTGTATCGCCTCTCCCTATCCCTTCTTACGCACTGATAATCTCTATCGCATCACCCTATCCCTTCTGACACACTGGTAATCTGTATCGCCTCTCCCTTTCCCTTCTTACACACTCATAATCTGTATCGCCTCACCCTACCCCTTCTTACACACCGATAATCTGTATCGCCTCTCCCTATACCTTCTTACACACTGAAAATCTGTATCGCCTCTCCCTATCCCTTCTTACACACTGATAAACTGTATCGCCTCTCCCTATCCCTTCTTACACACTGATAATCTCTATCGCATCTCCCTATCCCTTCTGACACACTGGTAATCTGTATCGCCTCTCCCTATCCCTTCTTACACACTGATATTCTGTATCGCCTCTCCCTATCCCTTCTTACACACTGATAATCTGTATCGCCTCTCCCTATCCCTCCTTACACACTGATAATCAGTATCGCCTCTCCCTATCCCTTCTTACACACTGATAATCTGTATCGCCTCTCCCTATCCCTTCTTACACACTGATAATCTGTATCGGCTATCCTTATCGCTTCTTACACACTGATAATCTGTATCGCCTCTCCCTATCCCTTCTAACACACTGATAATCTGTATCGCCTCTCCCTATCCCTTCTTACACACTGATAATCTGTATCGCCGCTCCCTATCCCTTCTTACACACTGATAATCTGTATCGGCTCTCCATATCCCTTCTTAAACACTGTTAATCTGTATCGCCTCTCCCTATCCCTTCTTACACACTGATAATCTGTATCGCCTCTACCTATCCCTTCTTACACACTGATAATCTGTATCGCCTCTCCCTATCCCTTCTTACACACTGATAATCTGTATCGAATCTCCCAATCCATTCTTACACACTGATAATCAGTATCGCCTCTCCCTATCCCTTCTTACACACTGATAATCTGTATCGCCTCTCCCTATCCCTTTTAACACACTGATAATCTGTATCGCCTCTCCCTATCCCTTCTTACACACTGATAATCTGTATCGCCTCTCCCTATCCCTTCTTACACACTGATAATCTGTATCGAATCTCCCAATCCCTTCTTACACACTGATAATCTGTATCGCCTCTCCCTATCCCTTCTTACACACTGATAATCAGTATCGCCTCTCCCTATCCCTTCCTACACACTGATAATCTGTATCGCCTCTCCCTATCCCTTCTTACACACTGATAATCTGTATCGCCTCTCCCTATCCCTTCATAATCACTGATAATCTGTATCGCCTCTCCCTATCCCTTCTTACACACTGATAATCGGTATCACCTCTCCCTATCCCTTCTGACACACTGATAATCTGTATCGCGTCTCCCTATCCCTTCTTACACACTGGTAATCTGAATCGCCTCTCCCTATCCCTCCGTATACACTGATAATCTGTATCGCCTCTCCCTATCCCTTCTTACACACTGATAATCAGTATCGCCTCTCCCTATCCCTTCTTACACACTGATAATCTGTATCGCCTCTCCCTATCCCTTCTTACGCACTGATAATCTGTATCGAATCTCCCTATCCCTTCTTACACACTGATAATCAGTAACGCCTCTCCCTAACCCTTCTTAAACACTGATAATCTGTATCGCCTCTCCCTATCCCTTCTTACACACTGATAATCTGTATCGAATCTCCCTATCCCTTCTTACACACAGATAATCTGTATCGCCTCTCCCTATCCCTCCTTACACACTGATAATCTGTATCGCCTCTCCCTATCCCTTCTTAAACACTGATAATCTGTATCGCCTCTCGCTATCCCTTCTTACTCATTGATAATCTGTATCCTCTCTCCCTATCCCTTCTTACAAACTGATAATCTGTATCGCCTCTCCCTATCCATTCTTACACACTGATAAACTGTATCGCCTCTCCCTATCCCTTCTTACACACTAATAATCTGTATCGCCGCTCCCTATCCCTTCTTACACATTGATAATCTGTATCGCCTCTCCCTATCCCTTCTTACACACTGATAATGTGTATCGCCTCTCCCTATCACTTCTTACACACTGATAATCTGTATCGCCTCTCCCTATCCCTTCTTACACACTGATAATCTGTATCGCCTCTCCCTATCCCTCCTTACACACTGATAATCTGTATCGTCTCTCCCTATCCCTTCTTACACACTAATAATGTGTATCGCCTCTCCCTATACCTTCTTACACACTGATAATCGGTATCGCCTCTCCCTATCCCTTCTTACACACTGATAATCTGTATCGACTCACCCTATCCCTTCTTACATACTGATAATCGGTATCGCCTCTCCCTATCCCTTCTTACACACTGATAAACTGTATCGCCTCTCACTATCCTTTCTTACATACAGATAATCTCTATCGCATCTCCCTATCCCTTCTGACACACTGGTAATCTGTATCGCCTCTCCCTATCCCTTCTTACACACTCTTAATCTGTATCGCCTCACCCTACCCCTTCTTACACACCGATAATCTGTATCGCCTCTCCCTATACCTTCTTACGCACTGATAATCTGTATCGCCTCTCCCTATCCCTTCTTAGACACTGATAATCTGTATCGCCTCTCCCTATCCCTTCTTACACACTGATAATCTGTATCGCCTCTCCCCATCCCTTCTTACACACTGATAATCTCTATCGCATCTCCCTATCCCTTCTGACACGCTGGTAATCTGTATCGCCTCTCCCTATCCCTTCTTACACACTGATAATCTTTATCGCCTCTCCCTATCCCTTCTTACACACTGATAATCTGTATCGGCAATCCCTATCGCTTCTTACACACTGATAATCTGAATCGATTCTTCCTATCCCTTCTTACACACTGATAATCTGTATCGCCTCTCCCTATCCCTTCTTACACACTGATAATCTGTATCGCCTCTCCCTATTCCTTTTTACACACTGATAATCTGTATCGCCTCTCCCTATCCCTTTTTACACACTGATAATCTGTATCGCCACTCCCTATCCCTTTTTACACACTGATAATCTGTATCGAATCTCCCTATCCCTTCTAACACATTGATAATCAGTATCGGCTCTTCCTATCCCTTCTTAAACACTGAAATTCTGTATCGCCTCTCCCTATCCCTTCTTACACACTGATAATCTGTATCGGCGCTCCCTTTCCCTTCTTACACACTGATAATCTGTATCGCCTCTCCCTATCTCTTCTTACACACTGATAATCTGTATCGGCTCTCCCTATCCCTTCTTGAACACTGATAATCTGTATCGAATCTCCCTATCCCTTCTTAAACACTGATAATA
This sequence comes from Cetorhinus maximus, assembly GCF_964194155.1. Taxonomy (NCBI): domain Eukaryota; kingdom Metazoa; phylum Chordata; class Chondrichthyes; order Lamniformes; family Cetorhinidae; genus Cetorhinus; species Cetorhinus maximus. The sequence goes on from NW_027596485.1 coordinate 81,868, forward strand.
TGTATCGAATCTCCTTATCCCTTCTTAAACACTGATAATCGGTATCGCCTCTCCCTATCCCTTCTGACACACTGATAATCTGAATCGCCTCTCCCTATCCCTTCTTAAACACTGATAATCTGTATCGGCTCTCCCTATCCCTTCTTAAAAACTGATAATCTGTATCGCCTCTCCCTACCCCTTCTTACACACTGATTATCTGTATCGCCTCTCCCTATCCCTTCTTACACACTGATAATCTGTATCGCCTCTTCCTATCCCTTCTTACACACCGATAATCTGTATCGCCTCACCCTATCCCTTCTTACACACCGATAATCTGTATCGCCTCTCCCTATCCCTTCTTACGTGCTGATAATCTGTATCGCCTCTCCCTATCCCTTCTTACACGCTGATAATCTGTATCGACTCCCCCTCTCCCTTCTTACACACTGATAATCGGTATCGCCTCTCCCTATCCCTTCTTACACACTGATAAACTGTATCGCCTCTCCCTATCCCTTCTTACGCACTGATAATCTCTATCGCATCACCCTATCCCTTCTGACACACTGGTAATCTGTATCGCCTCTCCCTTTCCCTTCTTACACACTCATAATCTGTATCGCCTCACCCTACCCCTTCTTACACACCGATAATCTGTATCGCCTCTCCCTATACCTTCTTACACACTGAAAATCTGTATCGCCTCTCCCTATCCCTTCTTACACACTGATAAACTGTATCGCCTCTCCCTATCCCTTCTTACACACTGATAATCTCTATCGCATCTCCCTATCCCTTCTGACACACTGGTAATCTGTATCGCCTCTCCCTATCCCTTCTTACACACTGATATTCTGTATCGCCTCTCCCTATCCCTTCTTACACACTGATAATCTGTATCGCCTCTCCCTATCCCTCCTTACACACTGATAATCAGTATCGCCTCTCCCTATCCCTTCTTACACACTGATAATCTGTATCGCCTCTCCCTATCCCTTCTTACACACTGATAATCTGTATCGGCTATCCTTATCGCTTCTTACACACTGATAATCTGTATCGCCTCTCCCTATCCCTTCTAACACACTGATAATCTGTATCGCCTCTCCCTATCCCTTCTTACACACTGATAATCTGTATCGCCGCTCCCTATCCCTTCTTACACACTGATAATCTGTATCGGCTCTCCATATCCCTTCTTAAACACTGTTAATCTGTATCGCCTCTCCCTATCCCTTCTTACACACTGATAATCTGTATCGCCTCTACCTATCCCTTCTTACACACTGATAATCTGTATCGCCTCTCCCTATCCCTTCTTACACACTGATAATCTGTATCGAATCTCCCAATCCATTCTTACACACTGATAATCAGTATCGCCTCTCCCTATCCCTTCTTACACACTGATAATCTGTATCGCCTCTCCCTATCCCTTTTAACACACTGATAATCTGTATCGCCTCTCCCTATCCCTTCTTACACACTGATAATCTGTATCGCCTCTCCCTATCCCTTCTTACACACTGATAATCTGTATCGAATCTCCCAATCCCTTCTTACACACTGATAATCTGTATCGCCTCTCCCTATCCCTTCTTACACACTGATAATCAGTATCGCCTCTCCCTATCCCTTCCTACACACTGATAATCTGTATCGCCTCTCCCTATCCCTTCTTACACACTGATAATCTGTATCGCCTCTCCCTATCCCTTCATAATCACTGATAATCTGTATCGCCTCTCCCTATCCCTTCTTACACACTGATAATCGGTATCACCTCTCCCTATCCCTTCTGACACACTGATAATCTGTATCGCGTCTCCCTATCCCTTCTTACACACTGGTAATCTGAATCGCCTCTCCCTATCCCTCCGTATACACTGATAATCTGTATCGCCTCTCCCTATCCCTTCTTACACACTGATAATCAGTATCGCCTCTCCCTATCCCTTCTTACACACTGATAATCTGTATCGCCTCTCCCTATCCCTTCTTACGCACTGATAATCTGTATCGAATCTCCCTATCCCTTCTTACACACTGATAATCAGTAACGCCTCTCCCTAACCCTTCTTAAACACTGATAATCTGTATCGCCTCTCCCTATCCCTTCTTACACACTGATAATCTGTATCGGCTCTCCCAATCCCTTCTTAAACACTGATAATCTGTAGCGCCTCTCCCTATCCCTTCTTACACACTGATAATCTGTATCGCCTCTCCCTATCACTTCTTACACACTGATAATCTGTATCGCCTCTCCCTATCCCTCCTTACACACTGATAATCTGTATCGCCTCTCCCTATCCCTTCTTACACACTGATAATCTGTATCGCCTCACCCTATCCCTTCTTACACACTGATAATCTCTATCGCCTCTCCCTATCCCTTCTTACACACTGATAATCTGTATCGCCACTCCCTATCCCTTCTTACACACTGATAATCTGTATCGCCTCTCCCTATCCCTTCTTACATACTGATAATCTGTATCGCCTCTCCCTATCCCTTCTTACACAATGATAATCTGTATCGCCTCTCCCTATCCCTTCTTACACACTGATAATCTCTATCGCCTCTCCCTATCCCTTCTTACACACTGATAATCTTTATCGCCTCTCCCTATCCCTTCTTACACACTGATAATCTGTATCGGGTCTCCCTATCCCTTCTTAAACACTGATAATCTGTATCGCCTCTCCCTATCCCTTCTTACACACTGATAATCTGTATCGCCTCTCCCTATCCCTTCTTACACACTGATAATCTGTATCGCCTCTCCCTATCCGTCCTTACACACTGATAATCTGTATCGCCTCTCCCTATCCCTTCTTACACACTGATAATCTGTATCGCCTCTCCCTATCCCTTCTTACACACTGATAATCTGTATCGCCTCTCCCTATCCGTTCTTACACACTGATAATCTGTATCGAATCTCCCTATCCCTTCTTAAAAACTGATAATCAGTATCGCCTCTCCCTATCCCTTCTTACACACTGATAATCTGTATCGGCTCTCCCTATCCCTTCTTACACACTGATAATCTGTATCGAATCTCCCTATCACTTCTAATAATTGATAATCTGTATCGCCTCTCCCTATCCCTTCTTAAACACTGATAATCGGTATCGCCTCTCCCTAACCCTCCTTACACACTGATAATCTGTATCGCCTCACCCTATCCCTTCATACACACTGATAATCTGTATCGCCTCTCCCTATCCCTTCATACACACTGATAATCGGTATCGCCTCTCCCTATCACTTCTGGCACACTGATAATCTGTATCGCCTCTCCATATCCCTTCTTACACACTCATAATCTGTATCGCCTCTCCCTATCCCTTCTTACACAATGATAACCTGTATCGCCTCTCCCTATCCCTTCTTACACACTGATAATCTGTATCGCCTCTCCCTATCCCTTCTTACAAACTGATAATCTGTATCGCATCTCACTATCCCTTCTTACACACTGATAATCTGTATCGCCTCTCCCTATCCCTTCTTACACACTGATAATCTGTTTCACCTCTCCCTATCCCTTTTTACACACAGATAATCTGTATCGCCTCCCTCTTTCACTTCTTACACACATAATCTGTATCGCGTCTCCCTATCCCTTCTTACATACCGATAATCTGTATCGCCTCACCCTAATTCTTCTTACACACTGATATTCTGTATCGACTCTCCCTATCCCTTCTAACACACTGATAATCTGTATCGCCTCTCCATATCCCTTCTTACACACTGATAATCTGTATCGGCTCTCCCTAACCCTTCTTACACACTGATAATTTGTATCGCCTCTCCCTATCCCTCCTTACACACTGATAATCTGTATCGCCTCTCCCTATCCCTTCTAACACACTGATATTCTGTATCGCCTCTCCCTATCCCTTCTTACACACTGATAATCTGTATCGGCTATCCCTATCGCTTCTTAAACACTGATATTCTGTAACGCCTCTCCCTATCCCTTCATAAACACTGATAATCTGTATCACGTCTGCCTATCCCTTCTTAAACACTGATAATCTGTACCGCCTCACCGTATCCCTTCTTAAACACTGATAATCTGTATCGCCTCTCCCTATCCCTTCTTACAAACAGATAATCTGTATCGCCTCTCCGTATCCCTTCATACACACTGATAATCTGTGTCGCCTCTCCCAATCCCTTCATACACACTGATAATCTGTATCGCCTCTCCCTTTCCCTTCTTACACACTTATAATCTGTATCGACTCTCCCTATCCCTTCTTACACACTGATAATCTGTATCGCCTCTCCCTATCCATTCTAACAGACTGATAATCAGTATCGACTCTCCCTATCCCTTCTTACACACTGAAAATCTGTATCGCCTCTCCCTTTCCCTTCTAACAGACTGATAATCTGTATCGCCTCTCCCTATAACATCTTACACACTGATAATCTGTATCGCCTCTCCCTATCCCTCCTTACACACTGATAATCTGTATCGCCTCTCCCTTTCCCTTCTTACACACTGATAATCTGTATCGCCTCTCCCTACCCCTTTTTGCACACTATTAATCCATATCGCCTCTCCCTATCCCTTCTTACACACTGATAATCTGTATCGCCTCTCCCTATACCTTCGTACACACTGATAATCTGTATCGCCTCTCCCAACCCTTCTTAAACACTGATAATCTGTCTCGCCTCTCCCTATCCCAATTTACACATTGATAATCTGTATCGCCTCTCCCTATCCCTTCTTACACACTGATAATCTGTATCGAATCTCCCTATACGTTCTTACACACTGATAATCGGTATCGCCTCTCCCTATCCCTTCTTAAAAACTGTTAATCTGTATCGCCTCTCCCTATCCGTTCTTACACACAGATAATCTGTATCGCCTCTCCGTATCCCTTCATAAACAATGATAATCTGTATCACGTCTCCCTATCCCTTCTTAAACACTGATAATCTGTATCGCCTCACCGTATCCCGTCTTAAACACTGATAATCTGTATCGCCTCTCCCTTTCCCTTTTTACACACTTATAATCTGTATCGACTCTACCTATCCCTTCTTACACACTGATAATCTGTATCGCCTCTCCCTATCCCTTCTAACAGACTGATAATCAGTATCGCCTCTCCCTATCCCTTCTTACACACTGATAATCTGTATCGCCTCTCCCCATCCCTTCGAACAGACTGATAATCAGTATCGCCTCTCTCTATCCCTTCTTACACACTGATAATCTGTATCGCCGCTCCCTATCCCTTCATACACACCGATAATCTGTATCACCTCTCCCTATCCCTTCTTACACAATGATAATCTGTATCACCTCTCCCTATCCCTTCTTACACACTGATAATCTGTATCGCCTCTCCCTATACCTTCGTACACACTGATAATCTGTATTGCCTCTCCCTATCCCTTCATACACACTGATAATCTGTATCGCCTCTCCCTATCTCTTCTTGCACACGATAATCTGTATCGGCTCTCCCTATCGCTTCCTACATACTGATAATCTGTATCGACTCTTCCTAACCCTTCTTACACACTGATAATCTGTATCGCCTCTCCCTATCCCTTCTTGCACACGATAATCTGTATCGGCTCTCCCTATCGCTTCTTACATACTGATAATCTGTATCGACTCTCCCTATCCCCTCTTACACACCGATAACCTGTATCGCCTCTCCCAATCCCTTCATACACACTGATAATCTGTATCGCCTCTCCCTATAACATCTTACACACTGATAATCTGTATCGCCTCTCCCTATCCCTCCTTACACACTGATAATCTGTATCGCCTCTCCCTTTCCCTTCTTACACACTGATAATCTGTATCGCCTCTCCCTACCCCTTTTTACACACTATTAATCCATATCGCCTCTCCCTATCCCTTCTTACACACTGATAATCTGTATCGCCTCTCCCTATACTTTCGTACACACTGATAATCTGTATCGCCTCTCCCAACCGTTCTTAAACACTGATAATCTGTCTCGCCTCTCCCTATCCCAATTTACACATTGATAATCTGTATCGCCTCTCCCTATCCCTTCTTACACACTGATAATCTGTATCGAATCTCCCTATACCTTCTTACACACTGATAATCGGTATCGCCTCTCCCTATCCCTTCTTAAAAACTGTTAATCTGTATCGCCTCTCCCTATCCGTTCTTACACACAGATAATCTGTATCGCCTCTCCGTATCCCTTCATAAACAATGATAATCTGTATCACGTCTCCCTATCCCTTCTTAAACACTGATAATCTGTATCGCCTCACCGTATCCCTTCTTAAACACTGATAATCTGTATCGCCTCTCCCTTTCCCTTTTTACACACTTATAATCTGTATCGACTCTACCTATCCCTTCTTACACACTGATAATCTGTATCGCCTCTCCCTATCCCTTCTAACAGACTGATAATCAGTATCGCCTCTCCCTATCCCTTCTTACACACTGATAATCTGTATCGCCTCTCCCCATCCCTTCGAACAGACTGATAATCAGTATCGCCTCTCTCTATCCCTTCTTTCACACTGATAATCTGTATCGCCGCTCCCTATCCCTTCATACACACCGATAATCTGTATCACCTCTCCCTATCCCTTCTTACACAATGCTAATCTGTATCACCTCTCCCTATCCCTTCTTACACACTGATAATCTGTATCGCATCTCCCTATACCTTCGTACACACCGATAACCTGTATCGCCTCTCCCAATCCCTTCATACACACTGATAATCTGTATCGCCTCTCGCTATCCCTTCTTAAACACTGATAATCTGTATCGCCTCTCCCTATCCCTTCTTACACACTGATAATGTGTATCGCCTCTCCCTATACCTTCTTACACACTGATAATCTGTGTCGCCTCTCCCTATCACTTCTTACACACTGATAATTTGTATCGCCTCTCCCTATCCCTTCTTACACACTGATAATCTGTATCGACTCTCCCGATCCCTTCTTACATACTGATAATCGGTATCGCCTCTCCCTATCCCTTCTTACACACTGATAAACTGTATCGCCTCTCCCTATCCCTTCCTACATACAGATAATCTCTATCGCATCTCCCTATCCCTTCTGACACACTTGTAATCTGTATCGCCTCTCCCTATCCCTTCTTACACACTCTTAATCTGTATCGCCTCACCCTACCCCTTCTTACACACTGATAATCTGTATCGCCTCTCCCTATACCTTCTTACGCACTGATAATCTGTATCGCCTCTCCCTATCCCTTCTTACACACTGATAATCTGTATCACCTCTCCCTATCCCTTCTTACACACTGATAATCTGTATCGCCTCTCCCTATACCTTCGTACACACTGATAATCTGTATTGCCTCTCCCTATCCCTTCTTACACACTGATAATCTGTATCGCCTCTCCCTATCTCTTCTTCCACACGATAATCTGTATCGGCTCTCCCTATCGCTTCCTACATACTGATAATCTGTATCGACTCTTCCTAACCCTTCTTACACACTGATAATCTGTATCGCCTCTCCCTATCCCTTCTTGCACACGATAATCTGTAACGGCTCTCCCTATCGCTTCTTACATACTGATAATCTGTATCGACTCTCCCTATCCCCTCTTACACACCGATAACCTGTATCGCCTCTCCCTATCCCTTCTTAAACACTGATAATCTGTATCGCCTCTCCCTATCCCTTCTTACACACTGATAATGTGTATCGCCTCTCCCTATACCTTCTTACACACTGATAATCTGTGTCGCCTCTCCCAATCCCTTCTTACACACTGATAATTTGTATCGCCTCTCCCTATCCCTTCTTACACACTGATAATCTGTATCGACTCTCCCTATCCCTTCTTACATACTGATAATCGGTATCGCCTCTCCCTATCCCTTCTTACACACTGATAAACTGTATCGCCTCTCCCTATCCCTTCTTACATACAGATAATCTCTATCGCATCTCCCTATCCCTTCTGACACACTGGTAATCTGTATCGCCTCTCCCTATCCCTTCTTACACACTCTTAATCTGTATCGCCTCACCCTACCCCTTCTGACACACTGATAACCTGTATCGCCTCTCCCTATACCTTCTTACGCACTGATAATCTGTATCGCCTCTCCCTATCCCTTCTTACACACTGATAATCTGTATCGCCTCTCCCTATCCCTTCTTACACACTGATAATCTCTATCGCATCTCCCTATCCCTTCTGACACACTGGTAATCTGTATCGCCTCTCCCTATCCCTTCTTACACACTGATAATCTGTATCGCCTCTCCCTATCCCTTCTTACACACTGATAATCTGTATCGGCAATCCCTTTCGCTACTTACACACTGATAATCTGAATCGATTCTTCCTATCCCTTCTTACACACTGATAATCTGTATCGCCTCTCCCTATCCCTTCTTACACACTGATAATCTGTATCGCCTCTCCCTATCCCTTTTTACACACTGATAATCTGTATCGCCTCTCCCTATCCCTTCTTACACACTGATAATCTGTATCGCCTCTCCCTATCCCTATTTACACACTGATAATCTGTATCGAATCTCCCTATCCCTTCTTACACATTGATAATCAGTATCGGCTTTTCCTATCCCTTCTTAAACACTGACAATCTGTATCGCCTCTCCCTATCCCTTCTTACACACTGATAATCTGTATCGGCGCTCTCTTTCCCTTCTTACACACTGATAATCTGTATCGCCTCTCCCTATCTCTTCTTACACACTGATAATCTGTATCGGCTCTCCCTATCCCTTCTTGAACAATGATAATCTGTATCGAATCTCCCTATCCCTTCTTAAACACTGATAATCTGTATCGAATCTCCCTATACCTTCTTAAACACTGATATTCGGTATCGCCTCTCCCTATCCCTTCTGACACACTGATAATCTGTATCGCCTCTCCCTATCCCTTCTTACACACTGATAATCTGTATCGCCTCTCCCTATCCCTTCTTACACACTGATAATCTGTATCGAATCTCCCAATCCCTTCTTACACACTGATAATCAGTATCGCCTCTCCCTATCCCTTCTTACACACTGATAATCTGTATCGCCTCTCCCTATCCCTTTTAACACACTGATAATCTGTATCGCCACTCCCTATCCCTTCTTACACACTGATAATCTGTATCGCCTCTCCCTATCCCTTCTTACACACTGATAATCTGTATCGAATCTCCCAATCCCTTCTTACACACTGATAATCTGTATCGCCTCTCCCTATCCCTTCTTACACACTGATAATCAGTATCGCCTCTCCCTATCCCTTCCTACACACTGATAATCTGTATCGCCTCTCCCTATCCCTTCTTACACACTGATAATCTGTATCGCCTCTCCCTATCCCTTCATAATCACTGATAATCTGTATCGCCTCTCCCTATCCCTTGTTACACACTGATAATCGGTATCACCTCTCCCTATCCCTTCTGACACACTGATAATCTGTATCGCGTCTCCCTATCCCTTCTTACACACTGGTAATCTGAATCGCCTCTCCCTATCCCTCCGTACACACTGATAATCTGTATCGCCTCTCCCTATCCCAATTTACACATTGATAATCTGTATCGCCTCTCCCTATCCCTTCTTACACACTGATAATCTGTATCGAATCTCCCTATACCTTCTTACACACTGATAATCGGTATCGCCTCTCCCTATCCCTTCTTAAAAACTGTTAATCTGTATCGCCTCTCCCTATCCGTTCTTACACACAGATAATCTGTATCGCCTCTCCGTATCCCTTCATAAACAATGATAATCTGTATCACGTCTCCCTATCCCTTCTTAAACACTGATAATCTGTATCGCCTCACCGTATCCCTTCTTAAACACTGATAATCTGTATCGCCTCTCCCTTTCCCTTTTTACACACTTATAATCTGTATCGACTCTACCTATCCCTTCTTACACACTGATAATCTGTATCGCCTCTCACTATCCCTTCTAACAGACTGATAATCAGTATCGCCTCTCCCTATCCCTTCTTACACACTGATAATCTGTATCGCCTCTCCCCATCCCTTCGAACAGACTGATAATCAGTATCGCCTCTCTCTATCCCTTCTTACACACTGATAATCTGTATCGCCGCTCCCTATCCCTTCATACACACCGATAATCTGTATCACCTCTCCCTATCCCTTCTTACACAATGATAATCTGTATCACCTCTCCCTATCCCTTCTTACACACTGATAATCTGTATCGCCTCTCCCTATACCTTCGTACACACTGATAATCTGTATTGCCTCTCCCTATCCCTTCTTACACACTGATAATCTGTATCGCCTCTCCCTATCTCTTCTTGCACACGATAATCTGTATCGGCTCTCCCTATCGCTTCCTACATACTGATAATCTGTATCGACTCTTCCTAACCCTTCTTACACACTGATAATCTGTATCGCCTCTCCCTATCCCTTCTTGCACACGATAATCTGTATCGGCTCTCCCTATCGCTTCTTACATACTGATAATCTGTATCGACTCTCCCTATCCCCTCTTACACACCGATAACCTGTATCGCCTCTCCCAATCCCTTCATACACACTGATAATCTGTATCGCCTCTCCCTATAACATCTTACACACTGATAATCTGTATCGCCTCTCCCTATCCCTCCTTACACACTGATAATCTGTATCGCCTCTCCCTTTCCCTTCTTACACACTGATAATCTGTATCGCCTCTCCCTACCCATTTTTACACACTATTAATCCACATCGCCTCTCCCTATCCCTTCTTACACACTGATAATCTGTATCGCCTCTCCCTATACCTTCGTACACACTGATAATCTGTATCGCCTCTCCCAACCCTTCTTAAACACTGATAATCTGTCTCGCCTCTCCCTATCCCAATTTACTCATTGATAATCTGTATCGCCTCTCCCTATCCCTTCTTACACACTGATAATCTGTATCGAATCTCCCTATACCTTCTTACACACTGATAATCGGTATCGCCTCTCCCTATCCCTTCTTAAAAACTGTTAATCTGTATCGCCTCTCCCTATCCGTTCTTACACACAGATAATCTGTATCGCCTCTCCGTATCCCTTCATAAACAATGATAATCTGTATCACGTCTCCCTATCCCTTCTTAAACACTGATAATCTGTATCGCCTCACCGTATCCCTTCTTAAACACTGATAATCTGTATCGCCTCTCCCTTTCCCTTTTTACACACTTATAATCTGTATCGACTCTACCTATCCCTTCTTACACACTGATAATCTGTATCGCCTCTCCCTATCCCTTCTAACAGACTGATAATCAGTATCGCCTCTCCCTATCCCTTCTTACACACTGATAATCTGTATCGCCTCTCCCCATCCCTTCGAACAGACTGATAATCAGTATCGCCTCTCTCTATCCCTTCTTACACACTGATAATCTGTATCGCCGCTCCCTATCCCTTCATACACACCGATAATCTGTATCACCTCTCCCTATCCCTTCTTACACAATGATAATCTGTATCACCTCTCCCTATCCCTTCTTACACACTGATAATCTGTATCGCCTCTCCCTATACATTCGTACACACTGATAATCTGTATTGCCTCTCCCTATCCCTTCTTACACACTGATAATCTGTATCGCCTCTCCCTATCTCTTCTTGCACACGATAATCTGTATCGGCTCTCCCTATCGCTTCCTACATACTGATAATCTGTATCGACTCTTCCTAACCCTTCTTACACACTGATAATCTGTATCGCCTCTCCCTATCCCTTCTTGCACACGATAATCTGTATCGGCTCTCCCTATCGCTTCTTACATACTGATAATCTGTATCGACTCTCCCTATCCCCTCTTACACACCGATAACCTGTATCGCCTCTCCCAATCCCTTCATACACACTGATAATCTGTATCGCCTCTCGCTATCCCTTCTTAAACACTGATAATCTGTATCGCCTCTCCCTATCCCTTCTTACACACTGATAATGTGTATCGCCTCTCCCTATACCTTCTTACACACTGATAATCTGTGTCGCCTCTCCCTATCACTTCTTACACACTGATAATTTGTATCGCCTCTCCCTATCCCTTCTTACACACTGATAATCTGTATCGACTCTCCCGATCCCTTCTTACATACTGATAATCGGTATCGCCTCTCCCTATCCCTTCTTACACACTGATAAACTGTATCGCCTCTCCCTATCCCTTCTTACATACAGATAATCTCTATCGCATCTCCCTATCCCTTCTGACACACTGGTAATCTGTATCGCCTCTCCCTATCCCTTCTTACACACTCTTAATCTGTATCGCCTCACCCTACCCCTTCTTACACACTGATAATCTGTATCGCCTCTCCCTATACCTTCTTACGCACTGATAATCTGTATCGCCTCTCCCTATCCCTTCTTACACACTGATAATCTGTATCACCTCTCCCTATCCCTTCTTACACACTGATAATCTGTATCGCCTCTCCCTATACCTTCGTACACACTGATAATCTGTATTGCCTCTCCCTATCCCTTCTTACACACTGATAATCTGTATCGCCTCTCCCTATCTCTTCTTGCACACGATAATCTGTATCGGCTCTGCCTATCGCTTCCTACATACTGATAATCTGTATCGACTCTTCCTAACCCTTCTTACACACTGATAATCTGTATCGCCTCTCCCTATCCCTTCTTGCACACGATAATCTGTAACGGCTCTCCCTATCGCTTCTTACATACTGATAATCTGTATCGACTCTCCCTATCCCCTCTTACACACCGATAACCTGTATCGCCTCTCCCTATCCCTTCTTAAACACTGATAATCTGTATCGCCTCTCCCTATCCCTTCTTACACACTGATAATGTGTATCGCCTCTCCCTGTACCTTCTTACACACTGATAATCTGTGTCGCCTCTCCCTATCCCTTCTTACACACTGATAATTTGTATCGCCTCTCCCTATCCCTTCTTACACACTGATAATCTGTATCGACTCTCCCTATCCCTTCTTACATACTGATAATCTGAATCGCCTCTCCCTATCCCTTCTTACACACTGATAAACTGTATCGCCTCTCCCTATCCCTTCTTACATACAGATAATCTCTATCGCATCTCCCTATCCCTTCTGACACACTGGTAATCTGTATCGCCTCTCCCTATCCCTTCTTACACACTCTTAATCTGTATCGCCTCACCCTACCCCTTCTTACACACTGATAATCTGTATCGCCTCTCCCTATACCTTCTTACGCACTGATAATCTGTATCGCCTCTCCCTATCCCTTCTTACACACTGATAATCTGTATCGCCTCTCCCTATCCCTTCTTACACACTGATAATCTCTATCGCATCTCCCTATCTCTTCTGACACACTGGTAATCTGTATCGCCTCTCCCTATCCCTTCTTACACACTGATAATCTGTATCGCCTCTCCCTATCCCTTCTTACACACTGATAATCTGTATCGGCAATCCCTTTCGCTACTTACACACTGATAATCTGAATCGATTCTTCCTATCCCTTCTTACACACTGATAATCTGTATCGCCTCTCCCTATCCCTTCTTACACACTGATAATCTGTATCGCCTCTCCCTATCCCTTTTTACACACTGATAATCTGTATCGCCTCTCCCTATCCCTTCTTACACACTGATAATCTGTATCGCCTCTCCCTATCCCTATTTACACACTGATAATCTGTATCGAATCTCCCTATCCCTTCTTACACATTGATAATCAGTATCGGCTTTTCCTATCCCTTCTTAAACACTGACAATCTGTATCGCCTCTCCCTATCCCTTCTTACACACTGATAATCTGTATCGGCGCTCTCTTTCCCTTCTTACACACTGATAATCTGTATCGCCTCTCCCTATCTCTTCTTACACACTGATAATCTGTATCGGCTCTCCCTATCCCTTCTTGAACAATGATAATCTGTATCGAATCTCCCTATCCCTTCTTAAACACTGATAATCTGTATCGAATCTCCCTATACCTTCTTAAACACTGATATTCGGTATCGCCTCTCCCTATCCCTTCTGACACACTGATAATCTGTATCGCCTCTCCCTATCCCTTCTTACACACTGATAATCTGTATCGCCTCTCCCTATCCCTTCTTACACACTGATAATCTGTATCGAATCTCCCAATCCCTTCTTACACACTGATAATCAGTATCGCCTCTCCCTATCCCTTCTTACACACTGATAATCTGTATCGCCTCTCCCTATCCCTTTTAACACACTGAAAATCTGTATCGCCTCTCCCTATCCCTTCTTACACACTGATAATCTGTATCGCCTCTCCCTATCCCTTCTTACACACTGATAATCTGTATCGAATCTCCCAATCCCTTCTTACACACTGATAATCTGTATCGCCTCTCCCTATCCCTTCTTACACACTGATAATCAGTATCGCCTCTCCCTATCCCTTCCTACACACTGATAATCTGTATCGCCTCTCCCTATCCCTTCTTACACACTGATAATCTGTATCGCCTCTCCCTATCCCTTCATAATCACTGATAATCTGTATCGCCTCTCCCTATCCCTTGTTACACACTGATAATCGGTATCACCTCTCCCTATCCCTTCTGACACACTGATAATCTGTATCGCGTCTCCCTATCCCTTCTTACACACTGGTAATCTGAATCGCCTCTCCCTATCCCTCCGTACACACTGATAATCTGTATCGCCTCTCCCTATCCCTTCTTACACACTGATAATCAGTATCGACACTCCCTCTCCCTTCTTACACACTGATAATCTGTATCGCCTCTCCCTATCCCTTCTTACACACTGATAATCTGTATCGAATCTCCCTATCCCTTCTTACACACTGATAATCAGTAACGCCTCTCCCTATCCCTTCTTAAACACTGATAATCTGTATTGCCTCTCCCTATCCCTTCTTAAACACTGATAATCTGTATCGGCTCTCCAAATCCCTTCTTAAACACTGATAATCTGTAGCGCCTCTCCCTATCCCTTCTTACACACTGATAATCTGTATCGCCTCTCCCTATCCCTTCTTACACACTGATAATCTGTATCGCCTCTCCCTATCCCTCCTTACACACTGATAATCTGTATCGCCTCTCCCTATCCCTTCTTACACACTGATAATCTGTATCGCCTCACCCTATCCCTTCTTACACACTGATAATCTGTATCGCCTCTCCCTATCCCTTCTTACACACTGATAATCTGTATCGCCACTCCCTATCCCTTCTTACACACTGATAATCTGTATCGCCTCTCCCTATCCCTTCTTACATACTGATAATCTGTATCGCCTCTCCCTATCCCTTCTTACACAATGATAATCTGTATCGCCTCTCCCTATCCCTTCTTACACACTGATAATCTCTATCTCCTCTCCCTATCCCTTCTTACACACTGATAATCTTTATCGCCTCTCCCTATCCCTTCTTACACACTGATAATCTGTATCGGGTCTCCCTATCCCTTCTTACACACTGATAATCTGTATCGCCTCTCCCTATCCCTTCTTACACACTGATAATCTGTATCGCCTCTCCCTATCCCTTCTTACACACTGATAATCTGTATCGCCTCTCCCTATCCGTCCTTACACACTGATAATCTGTATCGCCTCTCCCTATCCCTTCTTACACACTGATAATCTGTATCGCCTCTCCCTATCCCTTCTTACACACTGATAATCTGTATCGCCTCTCCCTATCCGTTCTTACACACTGATAATCTGTATCGAATCTCCCTATCCCTTCTTAAAAACTGATAATCAGTATCGCCTCTCCCTATCCCTTCTTACACACTGATAATCTGTATCGGCTCTCCCTATCCCTTCTTACACACTGATAATCTGTATCGAATCTCCCTATCACTTCTAAAAATTGATAATCTGTATCGCCTCTCCCTATCCCTTCTTAAACACTGATAATCGGTATCGCCTCTCCCTAACCCTCCTTACACACTGATAATCTGTATCGCCTCTCCCTATCCCTTCATACACACTGATAATCTGTATCGCCTCTCCCTATCCCTTCTTACACACTGATAATCTGTATCGCCTCTTCCTATCCCTTTTTACACACTGATAATCTGTATAGAATCTCCCTATCCCTTCTTACACACTGATAATCAGTATCGCCTCTCCCTATTTCTTCTTACACACTGATAATCTGTATCGCCTCTCCCTATCCCTTCATAAACAATGATAATCTGTATCGCCTCTCCCTTTCCCTTCATACACACTGATAATCGGTATCGCCTCTCCCTATCCCTTCTGGCACACTGATAATCTGTATCGCCTCTCCCTATCCCTTCTTACACACTCATAATCTGTATCGCCTCTCCCTATCCCTTCTTACACAATGATAACCTGTATCGCCTCTCCCTATCCCTTCTTACACACTGATAATCTGTATCGCCTCTCCCTATCCTTTCTTACAAACTGATAATCTGTATCGCATCTCACTATCCCTTCTTACACACTGATAATCTGTATCGCCTCTCCCCATCCCTTCTTACACACTGATAATCTGTTTCACCTCTCCCTATCCCTTTTTACACACAGATAATCTGTATCGCCTCCCTCTTTCACTTCTTACACACATAATCTGTATCGCGTCTCCCTATCCCTTCTTACATTCCGATAATCTGTATCGCCTCACCCTAATTCTTCTTACACACTGATAATCTGTATCGACTCTCCCTATCCCTTCTTACACACTGATAATCTGTATCGCCTCTCCATATCCCTTCTTACACACTGATAATCTGTATCGGCTCTCCCTAACACTTCTTACACACTGATAATCTGTATCGCCTCTCCCTATCCCTCCTTACACACTGATAATCTGTATCGCCTCTCCCTATCCCTTCTAACACACTGATATTCTGTATCGCCTCTCCCTATCCCTTCTTACACACTGATAATCTGTATCGGCTATCCCTATCGCTTCTTAAACACTGATATTCTGTAACGCCTCTCCCTATCCCTTCATAAACACTGATAATCTGTATCACGTCTGCCTATCCCTTCTTAAAAACTGATAATCTGTACCGCCTCACCGTATCCCTTCTTAAACACTGATAATCTGTATCGTCTCTCCCTATCCCTTCTTACAAACAGATAATCTGTATCGCCTCTCCGTATCCCTTCATACACACTGATAATCTGTGTCGCCTCTCCCAATCCCTTCATACACACTGATAATCTGTATCGCCTCTCCCTTTCCCTTCTTACACACTTATAATCTGTATCGACTCTCCCTATCCCTTCTTACACACTGATAATCTGTATCGCCTCTCCCTATCCATTCTAACAGACTGATAATCAGTATCGACTCTCCCTTTCCCTTCTTACACACTGAAAATCTGTATCGCCTCTCCCTTTCCCTTCTAACAGACTGATAATCTGTATCGCCTCTCCCTATAACATCTTACACACTGATAATCTGTATCGCCTCTCCCTATCCCTCCTTACACACTGATAATCTGTATCGCCTCTCCCTTTCCCTTCTTACACACTGATAATCTGTATCGCCTCTCCCTACCCCTTTTTACACACTATTAATCCATATCGCCTCTCCCTATCCCTTCTTACACACTGATAATCTGTATCGCCTCTCCCTATACCTTCGTACACACTGATAATCTGTATCGCCTCTCCCAACCCTTCTTAAACACTGATAATCTGTCTCGCCTCTCCCTATCCCAATTTACACATTGATAATCTGTATCGCCTCTCCCTATCCCTTCTTACACACTGATAATCTGTATCGAATCTCCCTATACCTTCTTACACACTGATAATCGGTATCGCCTCTCCCTATCCCTTCTTAAAAACTGTTAATCTGTATCGCCTCTCCCTATCCGTTCTTACACACAGATAATCTGTATCGCCTCTCCGTATCCCTTCATAAACAATGATAATCTGTATCACGTCTCCCTATCCCTTCTTAAACACTGATAATCTGTATCGCCTCACCGTATCCCTTCTTAAACACTGATAATCTGTATCGCCTCTCCCTTTCCCTTTTTACACACTTATAATCTGTATCGACTCTACCTATCCCTTCTTACACACTGATAATCTGTATCGCCTCTCCCTATCCCTTCTAACTGACTGATAATCAGTATCGCCTCTCCCTATCCCTTCTAACACACTGATAATCTGTATCGCCTCTCCCCATCCCTTCGAACAGACTGATAATCAGTATCGCCTCTCCCTATCCCTTCTTACACACTGATAATCTGTATCGCCTCTCCCTATCTCTTCTTGCACACGATAATCTGTATCGGCTCTCCCTATCGCTTCCTACATACTGATAATCTGTATCGACTCTTCCTAACCCTTCTTACACACTGATAATCTGTATCGCCTCTCCCTATCCCTTCTTGCACACGATAATCTGTATCGGCTCTCCCTATCGCTTCTTACATACTGATAATCTTTATCGACTCTCCCTATCCCCTCTTACACACCGATAACCTGTATCGCCTCTCCCAATCCCTTCATACACACTGATAATCTGTATCACCTCTCCCTATCCCTTCTTAAACACTGATAATCTGTATCGCCTCTCCCTATCCCTTCTTACACACTGATAATGTGTATCGCCTCTCCCTATACCTTCTTACACACTGATAATCTGTGTCGCCTCTCCCTATCACTTCTTACACACTGATAATTTGTATCGCCTCTCCCTATCCCTTCTTACACACTGATAATCTGTATCGACTCTCCCTATCCCTTCTTACATACTGATAATCGGTATCGCCTCTCCCTATCCCTTCTTACACACTGATAAACTGTATCGCCTCTCCCTATCCCTTCTTACATACAGATAATCTCTATCGCATCTCCCTATCCCTTCTGACACACTGGTAATCTGTATCGCCTCTCCCTATCCCTTCTTACACACTCTTAATCTGTATCGCCTCACCCTACCCCTTCTTACACACTGATAATCTGTATCGCCTCTCCCTATACCTTCTTACGCACTGATAATCTGTATCGCCTCTCCCTATCACTTCTTACACACTGATAATCTGTATCACCTCTCCCTATCCCTTCTTACACACTGATAATCTGTATCGCCTCTCCCTATACCTTCGTACACACTGATAATCTGTATTGCCTCTCCCTATCCCTTCTTACACACTGATAATCTGTATCGCCTCTCCCTATCTCTTCTTGCACACGATAATCTGTATCGGCTCTCCCTATCGCTTCCTACATACTGATAATCTGTATCGACTCTTCCTAACCCTTCTTACACACTGATAATCTGTATCGCCTCTCCCTATCCCTTCTTGCACACGATAATCTGTAACGGCTCTCCCTATCGCTTCTTACATACTGATAATCTGTATCGACTCTCCCTATCCCCTCTTACACACCGATAACCTGTATCGCCTCTCCCTATCCCTTCTTAAACACTGATAATCTGTATCGCCTCTCCCTATCCCTTCTTACACACTGATAATGTGTATCGCCTCTCCCTATACCTTCTTACACACTGATAATCTGTGTCGCCTCTCCCTATCCCTTCTTACACACTGATAATTTTTATCGCCTCTCCCTATCCCTTCTTACACACTGATAATCTGTATCGACTCTCCCTATCCCTTCTTACATACTGATAATCGGTATCGCCTCTCCCTATCCCTTCTTACACACTGATAAACTGTATCGCCTCTCCCTATCCCTTCTTACATACAGATAATCTCTATCGCATCTCCCTATCCCTTCTGACACACTGGTATTCTGTATCGCCTCTCCCTATCCCTTCTTACACACTCTTAATCTGTATCGCCTCACCCTACCCCTTCTTACACACTGATAATCTGTATCGCCTCTCCCTATACCTTCTTACGCACTGATAATCTGTATCGCCTCTCCCTATCCCTTCTTACACACTGATAATCTGTATCGCCTCTCCCTATCCCTTCTTACACACTGATAATCTCTATCGCATCTCCCTATCCCTTCTGACACACTGGTAATCTGTATCGCCTCTCCCTATCCCTTCTTACACACTGATAATCTGTATCGCCTCTCCCTATCCCTTCTTACACACTGAAAATCTGTATCGGCAATCCCTTTCGCTTCTAACACACTGATAATCTGAATCGATTCTTCCTATCCCTTCTTACACACTGATAATCTGTATCGTCTCTCCCTATCCCTTCTTACACACTGATAATCTGTATCGCCTCTCCCTATCCCTTTTTACACACTGATAATCTGTATCGCCTCTCCCTATCCCTTCTTTCACACTGATAATCTGTATCGCCTCTCCCTATCCCTTTTTACACACTGATAATCTGTATCGAATCTCCCTATCCCTTCTTACACATTGATAATCAGTATCGGCTCTTCCTATCCCTTCTTAAACACTGACAATCTGTATCGCCTCTCCCTATCCCTTCTTACACACTGATAATCTGTATCGGCGCTCTCTTTCCCTTCTTACACACTGATAATCTGTATCGCCTCTCCCTATCTCTTCTTACACACTGATAATCTGTATCGGCTCTCCCTATCCCTTCTTGAACAATGATAATCTTTATCGAATCTCCCTATCCCTTCTTAAACACTGATAATCTGTATCGAATCTCCCTATCCCTTCTTAAACACTGATATTCGGTATCGCCTCTCCCTATCCCTTCTGACACACTGATAATCTGAATCGCCTCTCCCTATCCCTTCTTACACACTGATAATCTGTATCGGCTCTCCCTATCCCTTCTTAAAAACTGATAATCTGTATCGCCACTCCCTATCCCTTCTTACACACAGGTAATCTGTATCGCCTATCCCTATCCCTTCTTACACACTCTAAATCTGTATCGCCTCACCCTACCCCTTCTTACACACCGATAATCTGTATCGCCTCTCCCTATACCTTCTTACGCACTGATACTCTGTATCGCCTCTCCCTATCCCGTCTTACACACTGATAATATCTATCGCCTCTCCCTATCCCTTCTGACACACTGGTAATCTGTATCGCCTCTCCCTATCCCTTCTTACACACTGATAATCTGTATCGCCTCTCCCTATCCCTTCTTACACACTGATAATCTGTATCGGCAATCCCTATCGCTTCTTACACACTGATAATCTGTGTCGCCTCTCCCTATCCCTTCTTACACACTGATAATCTGTATCGCCTCTCCCTATCCCTTCTTTCACACTGATAATCTGTATCGCCTCTCCCTATCCCTTCTTACACACCGATAATATGTATCGCCTCACCCTATCCCTTCTTACACACCGATAATCTTTATCGCCTCTCCCTATCCTTTCTTACGCGCTGATAATCTGTATCGACTCTCCCTCTCCCTTCTTACACACTGATAATCTGTATCGCCTCTCCCTATCCCTTCATACACACTGATAAACTGTATCGCCTCTCCCTATCACTTCTTACACACTGATAATCTCTATCGCATCTCCCTATCCCTTCTGACACACTGGTAATCTGTATCGCCTCTCCCTTTCCCTTCTGACACACTCATAATCTGTATCGCCTCACCCTACCCCTTCTTACACACCGATAATCTGTATCGCCTCTCCCTATACCTTCTTACACACTGATAATCTGTATCGCCTCTCCCTATCCCTTCTTACACACTGATAAACTGTATCGCCTCTCCCTATCCCTTCTTACACACTGATAATCTCTATCGCATCTCCCTATCCCTTCTGACACACTGGTAATCTGTATCGCCTCTCCCTATCCATTCTTACACACTGATAATATTTATCACCTCTCCCTATCCCTTCTTACACACTGATAATCTGTATCGCCTCTCCCTATCCCTTCTTACACACTGATAATCTGTATCGCCGCTCCTAATCCCTTCTTACACACTGATAATCTTTATCGCTTCTCCTTATCCCTACTTAGACACTTATAATCTGTATCGCCTCTCCCTATCCCTTTTTACACACTTTTAATCAATATCCCCTCTCCTTATCCCTTCTTTCACACTGATAATCTGTAACGCCTCTCCCTATCCCTTCTTACACACTGATAATCTGTATCGCCTCTCCCTATCCCTTCTTACACACTGATAATCTGTATCGCCGCTCCTAATCCCTTCTTACATACTGATAATCTTTATCGCTTCTCCTTATCCCTACTTAGACACTTATAATCTGTATCGCCTCTCCCTATCCCTTTTTACACACTTTTAATCAATATCCCCTCTCCTTATCCCTTCTTTCACACTGATAATCTGTATCGCCTCTCCCTATCCCTTCTTAAACACTGATAATCTGTATCGCCTCTCCGTATCCCTTCTTACACACTGATAATCTGTATCGGCTCTCCCTATCCCTTCTTAAACACTGATTATCTGTATCACCTCTCCCTATCCCTTCTTACACACTGATAATCTGTATCGCATCTCCCTATCACTTCTTACACACTGATAATCTGTATCGCCTCTCCCTATCCCTCCTTACACACTGATAATCTGTATCGCCTCTCCCTATCCCTTCTTACACACTGATAATCTGTATCGCCTCTCCCTATCCCTCCTTACACACTGATAATCTGTATCGCCTCTCCCTATCCCTTCTTACACACTGATAATCTGTATCGCCTCTCCCTATCCCTTCTTACACACTGATGATCTGTATCGGCTATCCCTATCGCTTCTTACACACTGATAATCTGAATCGACTCTTCCTATCCCTTCTTAAACACTGATAATCTGTATCGCCTCTCCCTATACCTTCTTACACTCTGATAATCTGTATCGGCTCTCCCTATCTTTTCTTAAACACTGATAATCTGTATCGCCTCTCCCTATCCCTTCTAACACACTGATAATCTGTATCGCCTCTCCCTATCCCTTCTTACACACTGATAATCTGTATCGCCGCTCCCTATCTTTTGTTACACACTGATAATCTGTATCGGCTCTCCATACCCCTTCTTAAACACTGATAATCTGTATCGCCTCTCCCTATCCCTTCTTACACACTGATAATCTGTATCGCCTCTCCCTATCCCTTCTTACACACTGATAATCTGTATCGCCTCTCCCTATCCCTTCTTACACACTGATAATCTGTATCGAATCTCCCAATCCCTTCTTACACACTGATAATCAGTATCGCCTCTCCCTATCCCTTCTTACACACTGATAATCTGTATCGCCTCTCCCTATCCCTTCTAACACACTGATAATCTGTATCGCCTCTCCCTATCCCTTCTTACACACTGATAATCTGTATCGCCTCTCCCTATCCCTTCTTTCGCACTGATAATCTATATCGAATCTCCCTATCCCTTCATACACACTGATAATCAGTAACGCCTCTCCCTATCCCTTCTTACACACTGATAATCTGTATTGCCTCTCCCTATCCCTTCTTACACACTGATAATCTGTATCGGCTCTCCCAATCCCTTCTTAAACACTGATAATCTGTAGCGCCTCTCCCAATCCCTTCTTACACACTGATAATCTGTATCGCCTCTCCCTATCCCTTCTTACACACTGATAATCTGTATCGCCTCTCCCTATCCCTCCTTACACACTGATAATCTGTATCGCCTCTTCCTATCCCTTCTTACACGCTGATAATCTGTATCGCCTCTCCCTATCCCTTCTTACACACTGATAATCTGTATCGCCTCTCCCGATCCCTTCTTACACACTGATAATCCGTATCGCCACTCCCTATCCCTTCTTAAACACTGATAATCTGTATCGCCTCTCCCTATCCCTTCTTACATACTGATAATCTGTATCGCCTCTCCCTATCGCTTCTTACATACTGATAATCTGAATTGACTCTCCCTATCCCCTCTTACACACCGATAACCTGTATCGTGTCTCCCTATCCCTTCTTAAACACTGATAATCTGTATCGCCTCTCCCTATCCCTTCGTACACACTGATAATCTTTATTGCCTCTCCCTATCCCTTCTTACACACTGATAATCTGTATCGCCTCTCCCTATTCCTTCTTGCACACGATAATCTGTATCGGCTCTCCCTATCGCTTCTTACATACTGATAATCTGTATCGACTCTCCCTATCCCCTCTTACACACCGATAACCTGTATCGTGTCTCCCTATCCCTTCTTACACACTGATAATCTGTATCGAATCTCCCTATCCCTTCTTACACATTGATAATCAGTATCGGCTTTTCCTATCCCTTCTTAAACACTGACAATCTGTATCGCCTCTCCCTATCCCTTCTTACACACTGATAATCTGTATCGGCGCTCTCTTTCCCTTCTTACACACTGATAATCTGTATCGCCTCTCCCTATCTCTTCTTACACACTGATAATCTGTATCGGCTCTCCCTATCCCTTCTTGAACAATGATAATCTGTATCGAATCTCCCTATCCCTTCTTAAACACTGATAATCTGTATCGAATCTCCCTATCCCTTCTTAAACACTGATATTCGGTATCGCCTCTCCCTATCCCTTCTGACACACTGATAATCTGAATCGCCTCTCCCTATCCCTTCTTACACACTGATAATCTGTATCGGCTCTCCCTATCCCTTCTTAAAAACTGATAATCTGTATCGCCACTCCCTATCCCTTCTTACACACTGGTAATCTGTATCGCCTATCCCTATCCCTTCTTACACACTCTAAATCTGTATCGCCTCACCCTACCCCTTCTTACACACCGATAATCTGTATCGCCTCTCCCTATACCTTCTTACGCACTGATACTCTGTATCGCCTCTCCCTATCCCTTCTTACACACTGATAATATCTATCGCCTCTCCCTATCCCTTCTGACACACTGGTAATCTGTACCGCCTCTCCCTATCCCTTCTTACACACTGATAATCTGTATCGCCTCTCCCTATCCCTTCTTACACACTGATAATCTGTATCGGCAATCCCTATCGCTTCTTACACACTGATAATCTGTGTCGCCACTCCCTATCCCTTCTTACACACTGATAATCTGTATCGCCTCTCCCTATCCCTTCTTTCACACTGATAATCTGTATCGCCTCTCCCTATCCCTTCTTACACACCGATAATCTGTATCGCCTCACCCTATCCCTTCTTACACACCGATAATCTTTATCGCCTCTCCCTATCCTTTCTTACGCGCTGATAATCTGTATCGACTCTCCCTCTCCCTTCTTACACACTGATAATCTGTATCGCCTCTCCCTATCCCATCATACACCCTGATAAACTGTATCGCCTCTCCCTATCACTTCTTACACACTGATAATCTCTATCGCATCTCCCTATCCCTTCTGACACACTGGTAATCTGTATCGCCTCTCCCTTTCCCTTCTTACACACTCATAATCTGTATCGCCTCACCCTACCCCTTCTTACACACCGATAATCTGTATCGCCTCTCCCTATACCTTCTTACACACTGATAATCTGTATCGCCTCTCCCTATCCCTTCTTACACACTGATAAACTGTATCGCCTCTCCCTATCCCTTCTTACACACTGATAATCTCTATCGCATCTCCCTATCCCTTCTGACACACTGGTAATCTGTATCGCCTCTCCCTATCCATTCTTACACACTGATAATATTTATCACCTCTCCCTATCCCTTCTTACACACTGATAATCTGTATCGCCTCTCCCTATCCCTTCTTACAAACTGATAATCTGTATCGCCGCTCCTAATCCCTTCTTACACACTGATAATCTTTATCGCTTCTCCTTATCCCTACTTAGACACTTATAATCTGTATCGCCTCTCCCTATCCCTTTTTACACACTTTTAATCAATATCCCCTCTCCTTATCCCTTCTTTCACACTGATAATCTGTATCGCCTCTCCCTATCCCTTCTTACACACTGATAATCTGTATCGCCTCTCCCTATCCCTTCTTACACACTGATAATCTGTATCGCCGCTCCTAATCCCTTCTTACACACTGATAATCTTTATCGCTTCTCCTTATCCCTACTTAGACACTTATAATCTGTATCGCCTCTCCCTATCCCTTTTTACACACTTTTAATCAATATCCCCTCTCCTTATCCCTTCTTTCACACTGATAATCTGTATCGCCTCTCCCTATCCCTTCTTAAACACTGATAATCTGTATCGCCTCTCCGTATCCCTTCTTACACACTGATAATCTGTATCGGCTCTCCCTATCCCTTCTTAAACACTGATTATCTGTATCACCTCTCCCTATCCCTTCTTACACACTGATAATCTGTATCGCATCTCCCTATCCCTTCTTACACACTGATAATCTGTATCGCCTCTCCCTATCCCTCCTTACACACTGATAATCTGTATCGCCTCTCCCTATCCCTTCTTACACACTGATAATCTGTATCGCCTCTCCCTATCCCTCCTTACACACTGATAATCTGTATCGCCTCTCCCTATCCCTTCTTACACACTGATAATCTGTATCGCCTCACCCTATCCCTTCTTACACACTGATGATCTGTATCGGCTATCCCTATCGCTTCTTACACACTGATAATCTGAATCGACTCTTCCTATCCCTTCTTAAACACTGATAATCTGTATCGCCTCTCCCTATACCTTCTTACACTGTGATAATCTGTATCGGCTCTCCCTATCTTTTCTTAAACACTGATAATCTGTATCGCCTCTCCCTATCCCTTCTAACACACTGATAATCTGTATCGCCTCTCCCTATCCCTTCTTACACACTGATAATCTGTATCGCCGCTCCCTATCCCTTGTTACACACTGATAATCTGTATCGGCTCTCCATACCACTTCTTAAACACTGATAATCTGTATCGCCTCTCCCTATCCCTTCTTACACACTGATAATCTGTATCGCCTCTCCCTATCCCTTCTTACACACTGATAATCTGTATCGCCTCTCCCTATCCCTTCTTACACACTGATAATCTGTATCGAATCTCCCAATCCCTTCTTCCACACTGATAATCAGTATCGCCTCTCCCTATCCCTTCTTACACACTGATAATCTGTATCGCCTCTCCCTATCCCTTCTAACACACTGATAATCTGTATCGCCTCTCCCTATCCCTTCTTACACACTGATAATCTGTATCGCCTCTCCCTATCCCTTCTTTCGCACTGATAATCTATATCGAATCTCCCTATCCCTTCATACACACTGATAATCAGTAACGCCTCTCCCTATCCCTTCTTACACACTGATAATCTGTATTGCCTCTCCCTATCCCTTCTTAAACACTGATAATCTGTATCGGCTCTCCCAATCCCTTCTTAAACACTGATAATCTGTAGCGCCTCTCCCAATCCCTTCTTACACACTGATAATCTGTATCGCCTCTCCCTATCCCTTCTTACACACTGATAATCTGTATCGCCTCTCCCTATCCCTCCTTACACACTGATAATCTGTATCGCCTCTTCCTATCCCTTCTTACACGCTGATAATCTGTATCGCCTCTCCCTATCCCTTCTTACACACTGATAATCTGTATCGCCTCTCCCGATCCCTTCTTACACACTGATAATCCGTATCGCCACTCCCTATCCCTTCTTAAACACTGATAATCTGTATCGCCTCTCCTTATCCCTTCTTACATACTAATAATCTGTATCGCCTCTCCCTATCGCTTCTTACATACTGATAATCTGAATTGACTCTCCCTATCCCCTCTTACACACCGATAACCTGTATCGTGTCTCCCTATCCCTTCTTAAACACTGATAATCTGTATCGCCTCTCCCTATCCCTTCGTACACACTGATAATCTTTATTGCCTCTCCCTATCCCTTCTTACACACTGATAATCTGTATCGCCTCTCCCTATCCCTTCTTGCACACGATAATCTGTATCGGCTCTCCCTATCGCTTCTTACATACTGATAATCTGTATCGACTCTCCCTATCCCCTCTTACACACCGATAACCTGTATCGTGTCTCCCTATCCCTTCTTACACACTGATAATCTGTATCGCCTCTCCCTATAACTTCTTACACACTGATAATCTGTGTCGAATCTCCCTACCCCTTCTGACACACTGAAAATCTATATCGCCACTCCCTATCCCTTCTAACACACTGATAATCTGTATCGCCTCTCCCTATCGCTTCATACACACTGATAATCTGTATAGCCTCTCCCTATCCCTTCTTACACACTGATAATCTGTATCGCCTCTCCCTATCCCATCTTACACCCTGATAATCTGTATCGCCTCTCCCTATCCCTTCTTACACACTGATAATCTGCATCGCCTCTGCCTATCCCTTCTTACACACTGATAATCTGTATCGCCTCTCCCTATCCCTTCTTAAACACTGATAATCTGTATCGCCTCTCCCTATCCCTTCTTACACACTGATAATCTGTATCGCCTCTCCCTATCCTTCTTACACTCTGAAAATCTGTATCGCCTCTCCCTATCCCTTCTTAAACACTAATAATCTGTAACGCCTCTCCCTATCCCTTCTTACACACTGATAATCTTTATCGCTACTCCCTATCCCTTCTTACAAACTGATCATCTGTATCGCCTCTCCCTATCCCTTCTTACACACTGATAATCTGTATCGCCTCTCCCTATCTCTTCTTAAACACTGATAATCTGTATCGCCTCTCCCTATCCCTTCTTACACACAGATAATCTGTATCGCCTCTCCGTATCCCATTTTACACACTGATAATCTGTATCGCCTCTCCCTGTCCCTTCTTATACACTGATAATCTGTATAGCCGCTCACAATCCCTTCTTACACACTGATAATCTTTATCGCCTCTCCCTATCCCTTCTTTCACACCGATAATCTGTATCGCCTCTCCCTATCCCTTCTTACACAATGATAATCTGTATCGCCTCTCCCTATCCTTTCTTTCACACCGATAATCTGTATCGCCTCTCCCTATCCCTACTTACACACTGATAATCTGTATCGCCTCTCCCTATCCTTTCTTACACACTGAAAAACTGTGTCGCCTCACCCTATCCCTTCTTACAGACTGATAATCTGTATCGCCTCTCCCTATCGCTTCTTACACACTGAAAATCAGTATCGGCTCTCCCTATCCCTTCTTACACACTGATAATCTGTATCGCCTCTCCCAATCCATTCTTACACACTGATAATCTGTATCGCCTCTCCCAATCCATTCTTACACACTGATAATCTGTATCGAATCTCCCTATCCCTTCTTACACACTGATAATCTGTATCGCCTCTCCCAATCCATTCTTACACACTGATAATCTGTATCGCCTCTTCCTATCCATTCTTACACACTGATAATCTGCATCGCCTCTCCCTATTCCTTCTTACACACTGATTATCTGTATCGCCTCTCCCTATCCCTTCATAAACATTGATAATCTATATCGCCTCTCCCTATCCCTTCTTACACACTGATAATCGGTATCGCCTCTCCCTGTCTCTTCTTACACACTGATAATCTGTATCGCCTCTCCCTATCCCTTCATAAACACTGACAATCTGTATCGCCTCTCCATATCCCTTCTTACACACTGATAATCGGTATCGCCTCACCCTGTCCCTTCTTACACACTGATAATCTGTATCGCCTCTCCCTATCCCTTCTTACACACTCATAATCTGTATCGCCTCTCCCTATTCCTTCTTATGCACTGATAATCTGTATCGTCTCTCCCTATCCCTTCTTAAACACTGATAATCTGTATCGCCTCTCCCCATCCCTTCTTGCACACAGATAATCTGTATCGCCTCTCCCTATCCCTTATTACAGACTGATAATCTGTATCGCCTCTCCCAATCCCTTCTTACACACTGATAATCTGTATCGCCTCTCCCTATCCATTCTTACACACTGATAATCTGTATCGCCTCTCCCTGTCCCTTCTTACACACTGATAATCTGTCTCGCCTCTCCCAATATCATTTTACACATTGATAATCTGTATGGCCTCACCCTATCCCTTTTTACACACTGATAGTCTGTATCGAATCTGCCTATCCCTTCTTACACAATGATAATCTGTATCGCCTCTCCCTATCCCTTCTTACACACTGATAATCTGTATCGCCTCTCCCTATCCCTTCTTACACTTTGATAATCTGTATCGAATCTCCCTATCCCTTCTTACACACTGATAATCTGTATCGGCTCTCCCTATCCCTTCATAAACATTGATAATCTGTATCGCCTCTCCCTTTCCCTTCTTACACACTCATAATCTGTATCGCCTCTCCCTATCCCTTCTTACACACTGATAATCTGTATCGCCTCTCCCTATCCCTTCTTACACACAGATAATCTGTATCGCCTCTCCGTATCCCTTATTACACACAGATAATCTGTATCGCCTCTCCCTATCCCTTCTTACACACTGATAATCTGTATCGCCTCTCCCTATCCCTTCTTACAAACTGATAATCTGTATCGCCTCTCCCTATCCCATCATAAACATGGATAATCTTTATCGCCTCTCCCTATCACTTCTTAAACACTGATAATCTGTATCGGCTCTCCCTATCCCTTCTTACACAATGATAATCTGTATCGCCTCTCCCTATCCCATCTTACACACAGATAATCTGTATCGCCTCTCCGTTTCCCTTCTTACACACTGATAATCTGTATCGCCTCTCTCTATCCCTTCTTACAGAATGATAATCTGTATCGTATCTCCCTATCCCTTCTTACACATAGATAATCTGTATCGCCTCTCCCTATCCCTTCTTACACACTGATAATCTGTATCGCCTCTCCCTATCCCTTCTTTCACACTGATAATCTGTATTGCCTCTCTCTATCCCTTCTTACACAACTATAATCTGTATCGCCTCTCCCTATCCCTTCTTACACACTGATAATCAGTATCGCCTCTCCCTATCCCTTCTTGCACACTGATAATCGGTATCGCCTCTCCCTATCCCTTCTTACACACTGATAAACTGTATCGCCTCTCCCTATCCCTTCTTACACAATGATAATCTCTATCGCATCTCCCTATCCCTTCTGACACACTGGAAATCTGTATCGCCTCTCCCTATACCTTCTTACACACTCATAATCTGTATCGCCTCACTCTACCCCTTCTTACACACCGATAATCTGTATCGCCTCTCCCTATACCTTCTAACACACTGATAATCTGTATCGCCTCTCCCTATCACTTCTTACACACTGATAATCTGTATCGCCTCTCCCTATCCCTTCTTACACACTGATAATCTGTATCGCCTCTCCCTATCCCTTCTTACACACTGATAATCTCTATCGCATCTCCCTATCCCTTCTGACACACTGGCAATCTGTATCGCCTCTCCCTATCCCTTCTTACACACTGATAATCTGTATCGCCTCTCCCTATCCCTTCTTACGCACTGATAATCTGTATCGCCTCTCCCTATCCCTTTTTACACACTGATAATCTGTATCGGCTATCCCTATCGCGTTTTACACACTGATAATCTGAATCGACTCTTCCTATTCCTTCTAAAACACTGATAATCTGTATCGCCTCTCCCTATCCCTTCTTACACTCATATAACTGGATCGGCTCTCCCTATTCCTTCTTAAACACTGATAATCTGTATCGCCTCTCCCTATCCCTTCTTACACACTGATAATCTGTATCGCCTCTCCCTATCGCTTCTTACACACTGATAATCTGTATCGCCTCTCCCTATCCCTTCTTAAACACTGATAATCTGTATCGCCTCTCCCTA
Organism: Cetorhinus maximus; assembly: GCF_964194155.1. Taxonomy (NCBI): domain Eukaryota; kingdom Metazoa; phylum Chordata; class Chondrichthyes; order Lamniformes; family Cetorhinidae; genus Cetorhinus; species Cetorhinus maximus. The sequence goes on from NW_027596485.1 coordinate 113,537, forward strand.
TCCCTTCTTACACACTGATAATCTGTATCGAATCTCCCTATCCCTTCTTACACACTGATAATCTGTATCGCCTCTCCCTATCCCTTCTTACACACTGATAATCTGTATCGCCTCTCCCTATCCCTTCTTACACACAGATAATCTGTATCGCCTCTCCGTATCCCTTCTTACACACTGATAATCTGTATCGCCTCTCCCTTTCCCTTCTTACACACTGATAATCTGTATCGTATCTCCCTATCCCTTCTTACACACTGATAATCTGTATCGCCTCTCCCTATCCCTTCTAACAGACTGATAATCAGTATCGCCTCTCCCTATCCCTTCTTACACACTGATAATCTGTATCGCCTCTCTCTATCCCTTCTTACACACTGATAATCTGTATCGACTCTCCCTATCCCTTCTTACACACTGATAATCTGTATCGCCTCTCCCTATCCCTTCTTACACACTGATAATCTGTATCGCCTCTCCCAATCCCTTCTTACACACTGATAATCTCTATCGCATCTCCCTATCCCTTCTGACACACTGGTAATTTGTATCGCCTTTCCCTATCCCTTCTTACACACTCATAATCTGTATCGCCTCACCCTATCCCTTCGTACACACCGATAATCTGTATCGCCTCTCCCTATACCTTCTTACAAACTGATAATCTGTATCGCCTCTCCCTATCCCTTCTTACACACTGATAATCTGTATCGCCTCTCCCTATCCCTTCTTACACACTGATAATCTATATCGCCTCTCCCTATCGTACTGACACAATGACAATCTGTATCACCTATCCCTATCCCTTCTTACACACTGTTCATCTGTATCGCCTCTCCCTATCCCTTCTTACACACTGATAATCTGTATCGCCTCTCCCTATCCCTTCTTACAAACTGATAATCTGTATCGCCTCTCCCTATCCCTTCGTACACACTGATAATCTGTATCGGCTATCCCTATCGCTTCTTACAAACTGATAATCTGTATCGACTCTTCCTATCCCTTCTTAAACACTGATAATCTGTATCGCCTCTCCCTATCCCTTCTTACACACTGATAATCAGTATCGGCTCTCCCTATCCCTTCTTAAACACTGATAATCTGTATCGCCTCTCCCTATCCCTTCTTACACACTGATAATCTGTATCGGCTCTCCATATCCCTTCTTAAACACTGATAATCAGTATCGCCTCTCCCTATCCCTTCGTACACACTGATAATCTGTATCGCCTCTCCCTATCCCTTCTTACACACTGATAATCTGTATCGCCTCTCCCTATCCCTTCTTACACACTGATAATCTGTATCGAATCTCCCAATCCCTTCTTACACAATGATAATCAATATCGCCTCTCCCTATCCCTTCTTACACACTGATAATCTGTATCGCCTCTCCCTATCCCTTCTTACACACTCATAATCTGTATCGCCTCACCCTACCCCTTCTTACACACCGATAATCTGTATCGCCTCTCCCTATACCTTCTAACACACTGATAATCTGTATCGCCTCTCCCTATCCCTTCTTACACACTGATAATCTGTATCGCCTCTCCCTATCCCTTCTTACACACTGATAATCTGTATCGCCTCTCCCTATCCCTTCTTACACACTGATAATCTCTATCGCATCTCCCTATCCCTTCTGACACACTGGTAATCTGTATCGCCTCTCCCTATCCCTTCTTACACACTGATAATCTGTATCGCCTCTCCCTATCCCTTCTTAAACACTGATAATCTGTATCGCCTCACCCTATCCCTTCTTACACACTGATAATCTGTATCGGCTATCCCTATCGCGTCTTACACACTGATAATCTGAATCGACTCTTCCTATTCCTTCTTAGACACTGATAATCTGTATCGCCGCTCCCTATCCCTTCGTACACTCATATAATCTGTATCGGCTCTCCCTATTCCTTCTTAAACACTGATAATCTGTATCGCCTCTCCCTATCCCTTCTTACACACTGATAATCTGTATCGCCTCTCCCTATCCCTTCTTACACTTTGATAATCTGTATCGAATCTCCCTATCCCTTCTTACACACTGATAATCTGTATCGGCTCTCCCTATCCCTTCATAAACATTGATAATCTGTATCGCCTCTCCCTTTCCCTTCTTCCACACTCATAATCTGTATCGCCTCTCCCTATCCCTTCTTACACACTGATAATCTGTATCGCCTCTCCCTATCCCTTCTTACACACAGATAATCTGTATCGCCTCTCCGTATCCCTTCTTACACACTGATAATCTGTATCGCCTCTCCCTATCCCTTCTTACACACTGATAATCTGTATCGCCTCTCCCTATCCCTTCTTACAAACTGATAATCTGTATCGCCTCTCCCTATCCCATCATAAACATGGATAATCTTTATCGCCTCTCCCTATCACTTCTTAAACACTGATAATCTGTATCGCCTCTCCCTATCCCTTCTTACACAATGATAATCTGTATCGCCTCTCCCTATCCCTTCTTACACACAGATAATCTGTATCGCCTCTCCGTTTCCCTTCTTACACACTGATAATCTGTATCGCCTCTCTCTATCCCTTCTTACAGAATGATAATCTGTATCGTATCTCCCTATCCCTTCTTACAGATAGATAATCTGTATCGCCTCTCCCTATCCCTTCTTACACACTGATAATCTGTATCGCCTCTCCCTATCCCTTCTTTCACACTGATAATCTGTATTGCCTCTCTCTTTCCCTTCTTACACAACTATAATCTGTATCGCCTCTCCCTATCCCTTCATACACACTGATAATCAGTATCGCCTCTCCCTATCGCTTCTTACACACTGATAATCTGTATCGCCTCTCTCTATCCCTTCTTACACACTTATAATCTGTATCGCCTCTCCCTATCCCTTCTTACACACTGATAATCAGTATCGTCTCTCCCTATCCCTTCTTACAAACTGCTAATCTGTATCGACTCTCCCTATCCCTTCTTGCACACTGATAATCGGTATCGCCTCTCCCTATCCCTTCTTACACACTGATAAACTGTATCGCCTCTCCCTATCCCTTCTTACACACTGATAATCTCTATCGCATCTCCCTATCCCTTCTGACACACTGGAAATCTGTATCGCCTCTCCCTATACCTTCTTACACACTCATAATCTGTATCGCCTCACCCTACCCCTTCTTACACACTGATAATCTGTATCGCCTCTCCCTATCCCTTCGTACACTCATATAATCTGTATCGGCTCTCCCTATTCCTTCTTAAACACTGATAATCTGTATCGCCTCTCCCTATCCCTTCTTACACACTGATAATCTGTATCGCCTCTCCCTATCCCTTCTTACACACTGATAATCTGTATCGCCTCTCCCTATCCCTTCTTACACACTGATAATCTGTATCGCCTCTCCCTATCCCTTCTTACACACTGATAATCTGTATCGCCTCTCCCTATCCCTTCTTACACACTGATAATCTGTATCGAATCTCCCTATCCCTTCTTACACACTGATAATCTGTATCGCCTCTCCCTATCCCTTCTTACACACTGATAATCTGTATTGCCTCTCCCTATCCCTTCTTACACACAGATAATCTGTATCGCCTCTCCGTATCCCTTCTTACACACTGATAATCTGTATCGCCTCTCCCTTCCCTTCTTACACACTGATAATCTGTATCGTATCTCCCTATCCCTTCTTACACACTGATAATCTGTATCGCCTCTCCCTATCCCTTCTAACAGACTGATAATCAGTATCGCCTCTCCCTATCCCTTCTTACACACTGATAATCTGTATCGCCTCTCTCTATCCCTTCTTACACACTGATAATCTGTATCGACTCTCCCTATCCCTTCTTACACACTGATAATCTGTATCGCCTCTCCCTATCCCTTCTTACACACTGATAATCTGTATCGCCTCTCCCAATCCCTTTTTACACACTGATAATCTCTATCGCATCTCCCTATCCCTTCTGACACACTGGTAATTTGTATCGCCTCTCCCTATCCCTTCTTACACACTCATAATCTGTATCGCCTCACCCTATCCCTTCGTACACACCGATAATCTGTATCGCCTCTCCCTATACCTTCTTACAAACTGATAATCTGTATCGCCTCTCCCTATCCCTTCTTACACACTGATAATCTGTATCGCCTCTCCCTATCCCTTATTACGAACTGATAATCTGTATCGCCTCTCCCTATCCTTTCTTACACACTGATAATCTGTGTCGCCTCTCCCAATCCCTTCATACACACTGATAATCTGTATCGCCTCTCCCTTTCCCTTCTTACACACTTATAATCTGTATCGACTCTCCCTATCCCTTCTTACACACTGATAATCTGTATCGCCTCTCCCTATCCATTCTAACAGACTGATAATCAGTATCGACTCTCCCTATCCCTTCTTACACACTGAAAATCTGTATCGCCTCTCCCTTTCCCTTCTAACAGACTGATAATCTGTATCGCCTCTCCCTATAACATCTTACACACTGATAATCTGTATCGCCTATCCCTATCCCTCCTTACACAATGATAATCTGTATCGCCTCTCCCTTTCCCTTCTTACACACTGATAATCTGTATCGCCTCTCCCTACCCCTTTTTACACACTATTAAATCATATCGCCTCTCCCTATCCCTTCTTACACACTGATAATCTGTATCGCCTCTCCCTATACCTTCGTACACACTGATAATCTGTATCGCCTCTCCCAACCCTTCTTAAACACTGATAATCTGTCTCGCCTCTCCCTATCCTAATTTACACATTGATAATCTGTATCGCCTCTCCCTATCCCTTCTTACACACTGATAATCTGTATCGAATCTCCCTATACCTTCTTACACACTGATAATCGGTATCGCCTCTCCCTATCCCTTCTTAAAAACTGTTAATCTGTATCGCCTCTCCCTATCCGTTCTTACACACAGATAATCTGTATCGCCTCTCCGTATCCCTTCATAAACAATGATAATCTGTATCACGTCTCCCTATCCCTTCTTAAACACTGATAATCTGTATCGCCTCACCGTATCCCTTCTTAAACACTGATAATCTGTATCGCCTCTCCCTTTCCCTTTTTACACACTTATAATCTGTATCGAATCTACCTATCCCTTCTTACACACTCATAATCTGTATCGCCTCTCCCTATCCCTTCTAACAAACTGATAATCAGTATCGCCTCTCCCTATCCCTTCTTACACACTGATAATCTGTATCGCCTCTCCCCATCCCTTCGAACAAACTGATAATCAGTATCGCCTCTCTCTATCCCTTCTTACACACTGATAATCTGTATCGCCGCTCCCTATCCCATCAGACACACCGATAATCTGTATCACCTCTCCCTATCCCTTCTTACACAATGATAATCTGTATCACCTCTCCCTATCCCTTCTTACACACTGATAATCTGTATCGCCTCTCCCTATACCTTCGTACACACTGATAATCTGTATTGCCTCTCCCTATCCCTTCTTACACACTGATAATCTGTATCGCCTCTCCCTATCTCTTCTTGCACACGATAATCTGTATCGGCTCTCCCTATCGCTTCCTACATACTGATAATCTGTATCGACTCTTCCTAACCCTTCTTACACACTGATAATCTGTATCGCCTCTCCCTATCCCTTCTTGCACACGATAATCTGTATCGGCTCTCCCTATCGCTTCTTACATACTGATAATTTGTATCGACTCTCCCTATCCCCTCTTACACACCGATAACCTGTATCGCCTCTCCCAATCCCTTCATACACACTGATAATCTGTATCGCCTCTCCCTATCCCTTCTTAAACACTGATAATCTGTATCGCCTCTCCCTATCCCTTCTTACACACTGATAATGTGTATCGCCTCTCCCTATACCTTCTTACACACTGACAATCTGTGTCGCCTCTCCCTATCCCTTCTTACACACTGATAATTTGTATCGCCTCTCCCTATCCCTTCTTAAACACTGATAATCTGTATCGACTCTCCCTATCCCTTCTTACATACTGATAATCGGTATCGCCTCTCCCTATCCCTTCTTACACACTGATAAACTGTATCGCCTCTCCATATCCCTTCTTACATACAGATAATCTCTATCGCATCTCCCTATCCCTTCTGACACACTGGTAATCTGTATCGCCTCTCCCTATCCCTTCTTACACACTCTTAATCTGTATCGCCTCACCCTACCCCTTCTTACACACTGATAATCTGTATCGCCTCTCCCTATACCTTCTTACGCACTGATAATCTGTATCGCCTCTCCCTATCCCTTCTTACACACTGATAATCTGTATCACCTCTCCCTATCCCTTCTTACACACTGATAATCTGTATCGCCTCTCCCTATACCTTCGTACACACTGATAATCTGTATTGCCTCTCCCTATCCCTTCTTACACACTGATAATCTGTATCGCCTCTCCCTATCTCTTCTTGCACACGATAATCTGTATCGGCTCTCCCTATCGCTTCCTACATACTGATAATCTGTATCGACTCTTCCTAACCCTTCTTACACACTGATAATCTGTATCGCCTCTCCCTATCCCTTCTTGCACACGATAATCTGTATCGGCTCTCCCTATCGCTTCTTACATACTGATAATCTGTATCGACTCTCCCTATCCCCTCTTACACACCGATAACCTGTATCGCCTCTCCCTATCCCTTCTTAAACATTGATAATCTGTATCGCCTCTCCCTATCCCTTCTTACACACTGATAATGTGTATCGCCTCTCCCTATACCTTCTTACACACTGATAATCTGTGTCGCCTCTCCCTATCCCTTCTTACACACTGATAATTTGTATCGCCTCTCCCTATCCCTTCTTACACACTGATAATCTGTATCGACTCTCCCTATCCCTTCTTACATACAGATAATCTCTATCGCATCTCCCTATCCCTTCTGACACACTGGTAATCTGTATCGCCTCTCCATATCCCTTCTAACATACTCTTAATCTGTATCGCCTCACCCTACCCCTTCTTACACACTGATAATCTGTATCGCCTCTCCCTATACCTTCTTACGCACTGATAATCTGTATCGCCTCTCCCTATCCCTTCTTACACACTGATAATCTGTATCGCCTCTCCCTATCCCTTCTTACACACTGATAATCTCTATCGCATCTCCCTATCCCTTCTGACACACTGGTAATCTGTATCGCCTCTCCCTATCCCTTCTTACACACTGATAATCTGTATCGCCTCTCCCTATCCCTTCTTACACACTGATAATCTGTATCGGCAATCCCTTTCGCTTCTTACACACTGATAATCTGAATCGATTCTTCCTATCCCTTCTTACACACTGATAATCTGTATCGCCTCTCCCTATCCCTTCTTACACACTGATAATCTGTATCGCCTCTCCCTATCCCTTTTTACACACTGATAATCTGTATCGCCTCTCCCTATCCCTTCTTACACACTGATAATCTGTATCGCCTCTCCCTATCCCTTTTTACACACTGATAATCTGTATCGAATCTCCCTATCCCTTCTTACACATTGATAATCAGTATCGGCTCTTCCTATCCCTTCTTAAACACTGACAATCTGTATCGCCTCTCCCTATCCCTTCTTACACACTGATAATCTGTATCGGCGCTCTCTTTCCCTTCTTACACACTGATAATCTGTATCGCCTCTCCCTATCTCTTCTTACACACTGATAATCTGTATCGGCTCTCCCTATCCCTTCTTGAACAATGATAATCTGTATCGAATCTCCCTATCCCTTCTTAAACACTGATAATCTGTATCGAATCTCCCTATCCCTTCTTAAACACTGATATTCGGTATCGCCTCTCCCTATCCCTTCTGACACACTGATAATCTGAATCGCCTCTCCCTATCCCTTCATACACACTGATAATCTGTATCGGCTCTCCCTATCCCTTCTTAAAAACTGATAATCTGTATCGCCGCTCCCTATCCCTTCTTACACACTGGTAATCTGTATCGCCTATCCCTATCCCTTCTTACACACTCTAAATCTGTATCGCCTCACCCTACCCCTTCTTACACACCGATAATCTGTATCGCCTCTCCCTATACCTTCTTACGCACTGATACTCTGTATCGCCTCGCCCTATCCCTTCTTACACACTGATAATCTGTATCGCCTCTCCCTATCCCTTCTTACACACTGATAATCTGTATCGCCTCTCCCTATCCCTTCTTACACACTGATAATCTCTATCGCATCTCCCTATCCCTTCTGACACACTGGTAATCTGTATCGCCTCTCCCTATCCCTTCTTACACACTGATAATCTGTATCGCCTCTCCCTATCCCTTCTTACAAACTGATTATATGTATCGGCAATCCCTATCGCTTCTTACACACTGATAATCTGTATCGCCTCTCCCTATCCCTTCTTACACACTGATAATCTGTATCGAATCTGCCTATCCCTTCTTACACACTGATAATCTGTATCGCCTCTCCCTATCCCTTCTTACACACTGATAATCTGTATCGCCTCTCCCTATCCCTTCTTACACTTTGATAAGCTGTATCGAATTCCCTATCCCTTCTTACACACTGATAATCTGTATCGGCTCTCCCTATCCCTTCATAAACATTGATAATCTGTATCGCCTCTCCCTTTCCCTTCTTACACACTCATAATCTGTATCGCCTCTCCCTATCCCTTCTTACACACTGATAATCTGTATCGCCTCTCCCTATCCCTTCTTACACACAGATAATCTGTATCTCCTCTCCGTATCCCTTCTTACACACTGATAATCTGTATCGCCTCTCCCTATCCCTTCTTACACACTGATAATCTGTATCGCCTCTCCCTATCCCTTCTTACAAACTGATAATCTGTATCGCCTCTCCCTATCCCATCATAAACATGGATAATCTTTATCGCCTCTCCCTATCACTTCTTAAACACTGATAATCTGTATCGCCTCTCCCTATCCCTTCATAAACAATGATAATCTGTATCGCCTCTCCCTATCCCTTCTTACACACAGATAATCTGTATCGCCTCTCCGTTTCCCTTCTTACACACTGATAATCTGTATCGCCTCTCTCTATCCCTTCTTACAGAATGATAATCTGTATCGTATCTCCCTATCCCTTCTTACACATAGATAATCTGTTTCACCTCTCCCTATCCCTTCTTACACACTGATAATCTGTATCGCCTCTCCCTATCCCTTCTTTCACACTGATAATCTGTATTGCCTCTCTCTATCCCTTCTTACACAACTATAATCTGTATCGCCTCTCCCTATCCCTTCTTACACACTGATAATCAGTATCGTCTCTCCCTATCCCTTCTTACAAACTGCTAATCTGTATCGACTCTCCCTATCCCTTCTTGCACACTGATAATCGGTATCGCCTCACCCTATCCCTTCTTACACACTGATAAACTGTATCGCCTCTCCCTATCCCTTCTTACACACTGATAATCTCTATCGCATCTCCCTATCCCTTCTGACACACTGGAAATCTGTATCGCCTCTCCCTATACCTTCTTACACACTCATAATCTGTATCGCCTCACCCTACCCCTTCTTACACACCGATAATCTGTATCGCCTCTCCCTATACCTTCTAACACACTGATAATCTGTATCGCCTCTCCCTATCCCTTCTTACACACTGATAATCTGTATCGCCTCTCCCTATCCCTTCTGACACACTGATAATCTGTATCGCCTCTCCCTATCCCTTCTTACACACTGATAATCTCTATCGCATCTCCCTATCCCTTCTGACACACTGGTAATCTGTATCGCCTCTCCCTATCCCTTCTTACACACTGATAATCTGTATCGCCTCTCCCTATCCCTTCTTAAAAACTGATAATCTGTATCGCCTCTCCCTATCCCTTCTTACACACTGATAATCTGTATCGGCTATCCCTATCGCGTCTTACACACTGATAATCTGAATCGACTCTTCCTATTCCTTCTTAGACACTGATAATCTGTATCGCCTCTCCCTATCCCTTCGTACACTCATATAATCTGTATCGGCTCTCCCTATCCCTTCTTAAACACTGATAATCTGTATCGCCTCTCCCTATCCCTTCTTAAACACTGATAATCTGTATCGCCTCTCCTTATCCCTTCTTACACACTGATAATCTGTATCGGCTATCCCTATCGCGTCTTACACACTGATAATCTGTATCGCCTCTCCCTATTCCTTCTTAAACACTGATAATCTGTATCGCCTCTCCCTATCCCTTCTTACACATTGATAATCTGTATCGCCTCTCCCTATCCCTTCTTACACACTGATAATCTGTATCGCCACTCCCTATCCCTTCTTACACACTGATAATCTGTATCGCCTCTCCCTATCCCTTCTTACACACTGATAATCTGTATCGCCTCTCCCTATACCTCCTTACACACTGATAATCTGTATCGCCTCTCCCTTTCCCTTCTTACACACTGATAATCTGTATCGCCTCTCCCTACCCCTTTTTACACACTATTAATCCATATCGCCTCTCCCTATCCCTTCTTACACACTGATAATCTGTATCGCCTCTCCCTATACCTTCGTACACACTGATAATCTGTATCGCCTCTCCCAACCCTTCTTAAACACTGATAATCTGTCTCGCCTCTCCCTATCCCAATTTACACATTGATAATCTGTATCGCCTCTCCCTATCCCTTCTTACACACTGATAATCTGTATCGAATCTCCCTATACCTTCTTACACACTGATAATCGGTATCGCCTCTCCCTATCTCTTCTTAAAAACTGTTCATCTGTATCGCCTCTCCCTATCCGTTCTTACACACAGATAATCTGTATCGCCTCTCCGTATCCCTTCATAAACAATGATAATCTGTATCACGTCTCCCTATCCCTTCTTAAACACTGATAATCTGTATCGCCTCACCGTATCCCTTCTTAAACACTGATAATCTGTATCGCCTCTCCCTTTCCCTTTTTACACACTTATAATCTGTATCGACTCTACCTATCCCTTCTTACACACTGATAATCTGTATCGCCTCGCCCTATCCCTTCTAACAGACTGATAATCAGTATCGCCTCTCCCTATCCCTTCTTACACACTGATAATCTGTATCGCCTCTCCCCATCCCTTCGAACAGACTGATAATCAGTATCGCCTCTCTCTATCCCTTCTTACACACTGATAATCTGTATCGCCGCTCCCTATCCCTTCATACACACCGATAATCTGTATCACCTCTCCCTATCCCTTCTTACACAATGATAATCTGTATCACCTCTCCCTATCCCTTCTTACACACTGATAATCTGTATCGCCTCTCCCTATACCTTCGTACACACTGATAATCTGTATTGCCTCTCCCTATCCCTTCTTACACACTGATAATCTGTATCGCCTCTCCCTATCTCTTCTTGCACACGATAATCTGTATCGGTTCTCCCTATCGCTTCCTACATACTGATAATCTGTATCGACTCTTCCTAACCCTTCTTACACACTGATAATCTGTATCGCCTCTCCCTATCCCTTCTTGCACACGATAATCTGTATCGGCTCTCCCTATCGCTTCTTACATACTGATAATCTGTATCGACTCTCCCTATCCCCTCTTACACACCGATAACCTGTATCGCCTCCCCTATCCCTTCTTAAACACTGATAATCTGTATCGCCTCTCCCTATCCCTTCTTACACACTGATAATGTGTATCGCCTCTCCCTATACCTTCTTACACACTGATAATCTGTGTCGCCTCTCCCTATCACTTCTTACACACTGATAATTTGTATCGCCTCTCCCTATCCCTTCTTACACACTGATAATCTGTATCGACTCTCCCTATCCCTTCTTACATACTGATAATCGGTATCGCCTCTCCCTATCCCTTCTTACACACTGATAAACTGTATCGCCTCTCCCTATCCCTTCTTACATACAGATAATCTCTATCGCATCTCCCTATCCCTTCTGACACACTGGTAATCTGTATCGCCTCTCCCTATCCCTTCTTACACACTCTTAATCTGTATCGCCTCACCCTACCCCTTCTTACACACTGATAATCTGTATCGCCTCTCCCTATACCTTCTTACGCACTGATAATCTGTATCGCCTCTCCCTATCACTTCTTACACACTGATAATCTGTATCACCTCTCCCTATCCCTTCTTACACACTGATAATCTGTATCGCCTCTCCCTATACCTTCGTACACACTGATAATCTGTATTGCCTCTCCCTATCCCTTCTTACACACTGATAATCTGTATCGCCTCTCCCTATCTCTTCTTGCACACGATAATCTGTATCGGCTCTCCCTATCGCTTCCTACATACTGATAATCTGTATCGACTCTTCCTAACCCTTCTTACACACTGATAATCTGTATCGCCTCTCCCTATCCCTTCTTGCACACGATAATCTGTAACGGCTCTCCCTATCGCTTCTTACATACTGATAATCTGTATCGACTCTCCCTATCCCCTCTTACACACCGATAACCTGTATCGCCTCTCCCTATCCCTTCTTAAACACTGATAATCTGTATCGCCTCTCCCTATCCCTTCTTACACACTGATAATGTGTATCGCCTCTCCCTATACCTTCTTACACACTGATAATCTGTGTCGCCTCTCCCTATCCCTTCTTACACACTGATAATTTTTATCGCCTCTCCCTATCCCTTCTTACACACTGATAATCTGTATCGACTCTCCCTATCCCTTCTTACATACTGATAATCGGTATCGCCTCTCCCTATCCCTTCTTACACACTGATAAACTGTATCGCCTCTCCCTATCCCTTCTTACATACAGATAATCTCTATCGCATCTCCCTATCCCTTCTGACACACTGGTATTCTGTATCGCCTCTCCCTATCCCTTCTTACACACTCTTAATCTGTATCGCCTCACCCTACCCCTTCTTACACACTGATAATCTGTATCGCCTCTCCCTATACCTTCTTACGCACTGATAATCTGTATCGCCTCTCCCTATCCCTTCTTACACACTGATAATCTGTATCGCCTCTCCCTATCCCTTCTTACACACTGATAATCTCTATCGCATCTCCCTATCCCTTCTGACACACTGGTAATCTGTATCGCCTCTCCCTATCCCTTCTTACACACTGATAATCTGTATCGCCTCTCCCTATCCCTTCTTACACACTGAAAATCTGTATCGGCAATCCCTTTCGCTTCTAACACACTGATAATCTGAATCGATTCTTCCTATCCCTTCTTACACACTGATAATCTGTATCGTCTCTCCCTATCCCTTCTTACACACTGATAATCTGTATCGCCTCTCCCTATCCCTTTTTACACACTGATAATCTGTATCGCCTCTCCCTATCCCTTCTTTCACACTGATAATCTGTATCGCCTCTCCCTATCCCTTTTTACACACTGATAATCTGTATCGAATCTCCCTATCCCTTCTTACACATTGATAATCAGTATCGGCTCTTCCTATCCCTTCTTAAACACTGACAATCTGTATCGCCTCTCCCTATCCCTTCTTACACACTGATAATCTGTATCGGCGCTCTCTTTCCCTTCTTACACACTGATAATCTGTATCGCCTCTCCCTATCTCTTCTTACACACTGATAATCTGTATCGGCTCTCCCTATCCCTTCTTGAACAATGATAATCTTTATCGAATCTCCCTATCCCTTCTTAAACACTGATAATCTGTATCGAATCTCCCTATCCCTTCTTAAACACTGATATTCGGTATCGCCTCTCCCTATCCCTTCTGACACACTGATAATCTGAATCGCCTCTCCCTATCCCTTCTTACACACTGATAATCTGTATCGGCTCTCCCTATCCCTTCTTAAAAACTGATAATCTGTATCGCCACTCCCTATCCCTTCTTACACACAGGTAATCTGTATCGCCTATCCCTATCCCTTCTTACACACTCTAAATCTGTATCGCCTCACCCTACCCCTTCTTACACACCGATAATCTGTATCGCCTCTCCCTATACCTTCTTACGCACTGATACTCTGTATCGCCTCTCCCTATCCCGTCTTACACACTGATAATATCTATCGCCTCTCCCTATCCCTTCTGACACACTGGTAATCTGTATCGCCTCTCCCTATCCCTTCTTACACACTGATAATCTGTATCGCCTCTCCCTATCCCTTCTTACACACTGATAATCTGTATCGGCAATCCCTATCGCTTCTTACACACTGATAATCTGTGTCGCCTCTCCCTATCCCTTCTTACACACTGATAATCTGTATCGCCTCTCCCTATCCCTTCTTTCACACTGATAATCTGTATCGCCTCTCCCTATCCCTTCTTACACACCGATAATATGTATCGCCTCACCCTATCCCTTCTTACACACCGATAATCTTTATCGCCTCTCCCTATCCTTTCTTACGCGCTGATAATCTGTATCGACTCTCCCTCTCCCTTCTTACACACTGATAATCTGTATCGCCTCTCCCTATCCCTTCATACACACTGATAAACTGTATCGCCTCTCCCTATCACTTCTTACACACTGATAATCTCTATCGCATCTCCCTATCCCTTCTGACACACTGGTAATCTGTATCGCCTCTCCCTTTCCCTTCTGACACACTCATAATCTGTATCGCCTCACCCTACCCCTTCTTACACACCGATAATCTGTATCGCCTCTCCCTATACCTTCTTACACACTGATAATCTGTATCGCCTCTCCCTATCCCTTCTTACACACTGATAAACTGTATCGCCTCTCCCTATCCCTTCTTACACACTGATAATCTCTATCGCATCTCCCTATCCCTTCTGACACACTGGTAATCTGTATCGCCTCTCCCTATCCATTCTTACACACTGATAATATTTATCACCTCTCCCTATCCCTTCTTACACACTGATAATCTGTATCGCCTCTCCCTATCCCTTCTTACACACTGATAATCTGTATCGCCGCTCCTAATCCCTTCTTACACACTGATAATCTTTATCGCTTCTCCTTATCCCTACTTAGACACTTATAATCTGTATCGCCTCTCCCTATCCCTTTTTACACACTTTTAATCAATATCCCCTCTCCTTATCCCTTCTTTCACACTGATAATCTGTAACGCCTCTCCCTATCCCTTCTTACACACTGATAATCTGTATCGCCTCTCCCTATCCCTTCTTACACACTGATAATCTGTATCGCCGCTCCTAATCCCTTCTTACATACTGATAATCTTTATCGCTTCTCCTTATCCCTACTTAGACACTTATAATCTGTATCGCCTCTCCCTATCCCTTTTTACACACTTTTAATCAATATCCCCTCTCCTTATCCCTTCTTTCACACTGATAATCTGTATCGCCTCTCCCTATCCCTTCTTAAACACTGATAATCTGTATCGCCTCTCCGTATCCCTTCTTACACACTGATAATCTGTATCGGCTCTCCCTATCCCTTCTTAAACACTGATTATCTGTATCACCTCTCCCTATCCCTTCTTACACACTGATAATCTGTATCGCATCTCCCTATCACTTCTTACACACTGATAATCTGTATCGCCTCTCCCTATCCCTCCTTACACACTGATAATCTGTATCGCCTCTCCCTATCCCTTCTTACACACTGATAATCTGTATCGCCTCTCCCTATCCCTCCTTACACACTGATAATCTGTATCGCCTCTCCCTATCCCTTCTTACACACTGATAATCTGTATCGCCTCTCCCTATCCCTTCTTACACACTGATGATCTGTATCGGCTATCCCTATCGCTTCTTACACACTGATAATCTGAATCGACTCTTCCTATCCCTTCTTAAACACTGATAATCTGTATCGCCTCTCCCTATACCTTCTTACACTCTGATAATCTGTATCGGCTCTCCCTATCTTTTCTTAAACACTGATAATCTGTATCGCCTCTCCCTATCCCTTCTAACACACTGATAATCTGTATCGCCTCTCCCTATCCCTTCTTACACACTGATAATCTGTATCGCCGCTCCCTATCTTTTGTTACACACTGATAATCTGTATCGGCTCTCCATACCCCTTCTTAAACACTGATAATCTGTATCGCCTCTCCCTATCCCTTCTTACACACTGATAATCTGTATCGCCTCTCCCTATCCCTTCTTACACACTGATAATCTGTATCGCCTCTCCCTATCCCTTCTTACACACTGATAATCTGTATCGAATCTCCCAATC
Source organism: Cetorhinus maximus (assembly GCF_964194155.1). Taxonomy (NCBI): domain Eukaryota; kingdom Metazoa; phylum Chordata; class Chondrichthyes; order Lamniformes; family Cetorhinidae; genus Cetorhinus; species Cetorhinus maximus. Next base: position 129,725 of record NW_027596485.1, read on the forward strand.
CCTTCTTACACACTGATAATCAGTATCGCCTCTCCCTATCCCTTCTTACACACTGATAATCTGTATCGCCTCTCCCTATCCCTTCTAACACACTGATAATCTGTATCGCCTCTCCCTATCCCTTCTTACACACTGATAATCTGTATCGCCTCTCCCTATCCCTTCTTTCGCACTGATAATCTATATCGAATCTCCCTATCCCTTCATACACACTGATAATCAGTAACGCCTCTCCCTATCCCTTCTTACACACTGATAATCTGTATTGCCTCTCCCTATCCCTTCTTACACACTGATAATCTGTATCGGCTCTCCCAATCCCTTCTTAAACACTGATAATCTGTAGCGCCTCTCCCAATCCCTTCTTACACACTGATAATCTGTATCGCCTCTCCCTATCCCTTCTTACACACTGATAATCTGTATCGCCTCTCCCTATCCCTCCTTACACACTGATAATCTGTATCGCCTCTTCCTATCCCTTCTTACACGCTGATAATCTGTATCGCCTCTCCCTATCCCTTCTTACACACTGATAATCTGTATCGCCTCTCCCGATCCCTTCTTACACACTGATAATCCGTATCGCCACTCCCTATCCCTTCTTAAACACTGATAATCTGTATCGCCTCTCCCTATCCCTTCTTACATACTGATAATCTGTATCGCCTCTCCCTATCGCTTCTTACATACTGATAATCTGAATTGACTCTCCCTATCCCCTCTTACACACCGATAACCTGTATCGTGTCTCCCTATCCCTTCTTAAACACTGATAATCTGTATCGCCTCTCCCTATCCCTTCGTACACACTGATAATCTTTATTGCCTCTCCCTATCCCTTCTTACACACTGATAATCTGTATCGCCTCTCCCTATTCCTTCTTGCACACGATAATCTGTATCGGCTCTCCCTATCGCTTCTTACATACTGATAATCTGTATCGACTCTCCCTATCCCCTCTTACACACCGATAACCTGTATCGTGTCTCCCTATCCCTTCTTACACACTGATAATCTGTATCGAATCTCCCTATCCCTTCTTACACATTGATAATCAGTATCGGCTTTTCCTATCCCTTCTTAAACACTGACAATCTGTATCGCCTCTCCCTATCCCTTCTTACACACTGATAATCTGTATCGGCGCTCTCTTTCCCTTCTTACACACTGATAATCTGTATCGCCTCTCCCTATCTCTTCTTACACACTGATAATCTGTATCGGCTCTCCCTATCCCTTCTTGAACAATGATAATCTGTATCGAATCTCCCTATCCCTTCTTAAACACTGATAATCTGTATCGAATCTCCCTATCCCTTCTTAAACACTGATATTCGGTATCGCCTCTCCCTATCCCTTCTGACACACTGATAATCTGAATCGCCTCTCCCTATCCCTTCTTACACACTGATAATCTGTATCGGCTCTCCCTATCCCTTCTTAAAAACTGATAATCTGTATCGCCACTCCCTATCCCTTCTTACACACTGGTAATCTGTATCGCCTATCCCTATCCCTTCTTACACACTCTAAATCTGTATCGCCTCACCCTACCCCTTCTTACACACCGATAATCTGTATCGCCTCTCCCTATACCTTCTTACGCACTGATACTCTGTATCGCCTCTCCCTATCCCTTCTTACACACTGATAATATCTATCGCCTCTCCCTATCCCTTCTGACACACTGGTAATCTGTACCGCCTCTCCCTATCCCTTCTTACACACTGATAATCTGTATCGCCTCTCCCTATCCCTTCTTACACACTGATAATCTGTATCGGCAATCCCTATCGCTTCTTACACACTGATAATCTGTGTCGCCACTCCCTATCCCTTCTTACACACTGATAATCTGTATCGCCTCTCCCTATCCCTTCTTTCACACTGATAATCTGTATCGCCTCTCCCTATCCCTTCTTACACACCGATAATCTGTATCGCCTCACCCTATCCCTTCTTACACACCGATAATCTTTATCGCCTCTCCCTATCCTTTCTTACGCGCTGATAATCTGTATCGACTCTCCCTCTCCCTTCTTACACACTGATAATCTGTATCGCCTCTCCCTATCCCATCATACACCCTGATAAACTGTATCGCCTCTCCCTATCACTTCTTACACACTGATAATCTCTATCGCATCTCCCTATCCCTTCTGACACACTGGTAATCTGTATCGCCTCTCCCTTTCCCTTCTTACACACTCATAATCTGTATCGCCTCACCCTACCCCTTCTTACACACCGATAATCTGTATCGCCTCTCCCTATACCTTCTTACACACTGATAATCTGTATCGCCTCTCCCTATCCCTTCTTACACACTGATAAACTGTATCGCCTCTCCCTATCCCTTCTTACACACTGATAATCTCTATCGCATCTCCCTATCCCTTCTGACACACTGGTAATCTGTATCGCCTCTCCCTATCCATTCTTACACACTGATAATATTTATCACCTCTCCCTATCCCTTCTTACACACTGATAATCTGTATCGCCTCTCCCTATCCCTTCTTACAAACTGATAATCTGTATCGCCGCTCCTAATCCCTTCTTACACACTGATAATCTTTATCGCTTCTCCTTATCCCTACTTAGACACTTATAATCTGTATCGCCTCTCCCTATCCCTTTTTACACACTTTTAATCAATATCCCCTCTCCTTATCCCTTCTTTCACACTGATAATCTGTATCGCCTCTCCCTATCCCTTCTTACACACTGATAATCTGTATCGCCTCTCCCTATCCCTTCTTACACACTGATAATCTGTATCGCCGCTCCTAATCCCTTCTTACACACTGATAATCTTTATCGCTTCTCCTTATCCCTACTTAGACACTTATAATCTGTATCGCCTCTCCCTATCCCTTTTTACACACTTTTAATCAATATCCCCTCTCCTTATCCCTTCTTTCACACTGATAATCTGTATCGCCTCTCCCTATCCCTTCTTAAACACTGATAATCTGTATCGCCTCTCCGTATCCCTTCTTACACACTGATAATCTGTATCGGCTCTCCCTATCCCTTCTTAAACACTGATTATCTGTATCACCTCTCCCTATCCCTTCTTACACACTGATAATCTGTATCGCATCTCCCTATCCCTTCTTACACACTGATAATCTGTATCGCCTCTCCCTATCCCTCCTTACACACTGATAATCTGTATCGCCTCTCCCTATCCCTTCTTACACACTGATAATCTGTATCGCCTCTCCCTATCCCTCCTTACACACTGATAATCTGTATCGCCTCTCCCTATCCCTTCTTACACACTGATAATCTGTATCGCCTCACCCTATCCCTTCTTACACACTGATGATCTGTATCGGCTATCCCTATCGCTTCTTACACACTGATAATCTGAATCGACTCTTCCTATCCCTTCTTAAACACTGATAATCTGTATCGCCTCTCCCTATACCTTCTTACACTGTGATAATCTGTATCGGCTCTCCCTATCTTTTCTTAAACACTGATAATCTGTATCGCCTCTCCCTATCCCTTCTAACACACTGATAATCTGTATCGCCTCTCCCTATCCCTTCTTACACACTGATAATCTGTATCGCCGCTCCCTATCCCTTGTTACACACTGATAATCTGTATCGGCTCTCCATACCACTTCTTAAACACTGATAATCTGTATCGCCTCTCCCTATCCCTTCTTACACACTGATAATCTGTATCGCCTCTCCCTATCCCTTCTTACACACTGATAATCTGTATCGCCTCTCCCTATCCCTTCTTACACACTGATAATCTGTATCGAATCTCCCAATCCCTTCTTCCACACTGATAATCAGTATCGCCTCTCCCTATCCCTTCTTACACACTGATAATCTGTATCGCCTCTCCCTATCCCTTCTAACACACTGATAATCTGTATCGCCTCTCCCTATCCCTTCTTACACACTGATAATCTGTATCGCCTCTCCCTATCCCTTCTTTCGCACTGATAATCTATATCGAATCTCCCTATCCCTTCATACACACTGATAATCAGTAACGCCTCTCCCTATCCCTTCTTACACACTGATAATCTGTATTGCCTCTCCCTATCCCTTCTTAAACACTGATAATCTGTATCGGCTCTCCCAATCCCTTCTTAAACACTGATAATCTGTAGCGCCTCTCCCAATCCCTTCTTACACACTGATAATCTGTATCGCCTCTCCCTATCCCTTCTTACACACTGATAATCTGTATCGCCTCTCCCTATCCCTCCTTACACACTGATAATCTGTATCGCCTCTTCCTATCCCTTCTTACACGCTGATAATCTGTATCGCCTCTCCCTATCCCTTCTTACACACTGATAATCTGTATCGCCTCTCCCGATCCCTTCTTACACACTGATAATCCGTATCGCCACTCCCTATCCCTTCTTAAACACTGATAATCTGTATCGCCTCTCCTTATCCCTTCTTACATACTAATAATCTGTATCGCCTCTCCCTATCGCTTCTTACATACTGATAATCTGAATTGACTCTCCCTATCCCCTCTTACACACCGATAACCTGTATCGTGTCTCCCTATCCCTTCTTAAACACTGATAATCTGTATCGCCTCTCCCTATCCCTTCGTACACACTGATAATCTTTATTGCCTCTCCCTATCCCTTCTTACACACTGATAATCTGTATCGCCTCTCCCTATCCCTTCTTGCACACGATAATCTGTATCGGCTCTCCCTATCGCTTCTTACATACTGATAATCTGTATCGACTCTCCCTATCCCCTCTTACACACCGATAACCTGTATCGTGTCTCCCTATCCCTTCTTACACACTGATAATCTGTATCGCCTCTCCCTATAACTTCTTACACACTGATAATCTGTGTCGAATCTCCCTACCCCTTCTGACACACTGAAAATCTATATCGCCACTCCCTATCCCTTCTAACACACTGATAATCTGTATCGCCTCTCCCTATCGCTTCATACACACTGATAATCTGTATAGCCTCTCCCTATCCCTTCTTACACACTGATAATCTGTATCGCCTCTCCCTATCCCATCTTACACCCTGATAATCTGTATCGCCTCTCCCTATCCCTTCTTACACACTGATAATCTGCATCGCCTCTGCCTATCCCTTCTTACACACTGATAATCTGTATCGCCTCTCCCTATCCCTTCTTAAACACTGATAATCTGTATCGCCTCTCCCTATCCCTTCTTACACACTGATAATCTGTATCGCCTCTCCCTATCCTTCTTACACTCTGAAAATCTGTATCGCCTCTCCCTATCCCTTCTTAAACACTAATAATCTGTAACGCCTCTCCCTATCCCTTCTTACACACTGATAATCTTTATCGCTACTCCCTATCCCTTCTTACAAACTGATCATCTGTATCGCCTCTCCCTATCCCTTCTTACACACTGATAATCTGTATCGCCTCTCCCTATCTCTTCTTAAACACTGATAATCTGTATCGCCTCTCCCTATCCCTTCTTACACACAGATAATCTGTATCGCCTCTCCGTATCCCATTTTACACACTGATAATCTGTATCGCCTCTCCCTGTCCCTTCTTATACACTGATAATCTGTATAGCCGCTCACAATCCCTTCTTACACACTGATAATCTTTATCGCCTCTCCCTATCCCTTCTTTCACACCGATAATCTGTATCGCCTCTCCCTATCCCTTCTTACACAATGATAATCTGTATCGCCTCTCCCTATCCTTTCTTTCACACCGATAATCTGTATCGCCTCTCCCTATCCCTACTTACACACTGATAATCTGTATCGCCTCTCCCTATCCTTTCTTACACACTGAAAAACTGTGTCGCCTCACCCTATCCCTTCTTACAGACTGATAATCTGTATCGCCTCTCCCTATCGCTTCTTACACACTGAAAATCAGTATCGGCTCTCCCTATCCCTTCTTACACACTGATAATCTGTATCGCCTCTCCCAATCCATTCTTACACACTGATAATCTGTATCGCCTCTCCCAATCCATTCTTACACACTGATAATCTGTATCGAATCTCCCTATCCCTTCTTACACACTGATAATCTGTATCGCCTCTCCCAATCCATTCTTACACACTGATAATCTGTATCGCCTCTTCCTATCCATTCTTACACACTGATAATCTGCATCGCCTCTCCCTATTCCTTCTTACACACTGATTATCTGTATCGCCTCTCCCTATCCCTTCATAAACATTGATAATCTATATCGCCTCTCCCTATCCCTTCTTACACACTGATAATCGGTATCGCCTCTCCCTGTCTCTTCTTACACACTGATAATCTGTATCGCCTCTCCCTATCCCTTCATAAACACTGACAATCTGTATCGCCTCTCCATATCCCTTCTTACACACTGATAATCGGTATCGCCTCACCCTGTCCCTTCTTACACACTGATAATCTGTATCGCCTCTCCCTATCCCTTCTTACACACTCATAATCTGTATCGCCTCTCCCTATTCCTTCTTATGCACTGATAATCTGTATCGTCTCTCCCTATCCCTTCTTAAACACTGATAATCTGTATCGCCTCTCCCCATCCCTTCTTGCACACAGATAATCTGTATCGCCTCTCCCTATCCCTTATTACAGACTGATAATCTGTATCGCCTCTCCCAATCCCTTCTTACACACTGATAATCTGTATCGCCTCTCCCTATCCATTCTTACACACTGATAATCTGTATCGCCTCTCCCTGTCCCTTCTTACACACTGATAATCTGTCTCGCCTCTCCCAATATCATTTTACACATTGATAATCTGTATGGCCTCACCCTATCCCTTTTTACACACTGATAGTCTGTATCGAATCTGCCTATCCCTTCTTACACAATGATAATCTGTATCGCCTCTCCCTATCCCTTCTTACACACTGATAATCTGTATCGCCTCTCCCTATCCCTTCTTACACTTTGATAATCTGTATCGAATCTCCCTATCCCTTCTTACACACTGATAATCTGTATCGGCTCTCCCTATCCCTTCATAAACATTGATAATCTGTATCGCCTCTCCCTTTCCCTTCTTACACACTCATAATCTGTATCGCCTCTCCCTATCCCTTCTTACACACTGATAATCTGTATCGCCTCTCCCTATCCCTTCTTACACACAGATAATCTGTATCGCCTCTCCGTATCCCTTATTACACACAGATAATCTGTATCGCCTCTCCCTATCCCTTCTTACACACTGATAATCTGTATCGCCTCTCCCTATCCCTTCTTACAAACTGATAATCTGTATCGCCTCTCCCTATCCCATCATAAACATGGATAATCTTTATCGCCTCTCCCTATCACTTCTTAAACACTGATAATCTGTATCGGCTCTCCCTATCCCTTCTTACACAATGATAATCTGTATCGCCTCTCCCTATCCCATCTTACACACAGATAATCTGTATCGCCTCTCCGTTTCCCTTCTTACACACTGATAATCTGTATCGCCTCTCTCTATCCCTTCTTACAGAATGATAATCTGTATCGTATCTCCCTATCCCTTCTTACACATAGATAATCTGTATCGCCTCTCCCTATCCCTTCTTACACACTGATAATCTGTATCGCCTCTCCCTATCCCTTCTTTCACACTGATAATCTGTATTGCCTCTCTCTATCCCTTCTTACACAACTATAATCTGTATCGCCTCTCCCTATCCCTTCTTACACACTGATAATCAGTATCGCCTCTCCCTATCCCTTCTTGCACACTGATAATCGGTATCGCCTCTCCCTATCCCTTCTTACACACTGATAAACTGTATCGCCTCTCCCTATCCCTTCTTACACAATGATAATCTCTATCGCATCTCCCTATCCCTTCTGACACACTGGAAATCTGTATCGCCTCTCCCTATACCTTCTTACACACTCATAATCTGTATCGCCTCACTCTACCCCTTCTTACACACCGATAATCTGTATCGCCTCTCCCTATACCTTCTAACACACTGATAATCTGTATCGCCTCTCCCTATCACTTCTTACACACTGATAATCTGTATCGCCTCTCCCTATCCCTTCTTACACACTGATAATCTGTATCGCCTCTCCCTATCCCTTCTTACACACTGATAATCTCTATCGCATCTCCCTATCCCTTCTGACACACTGGCAATCTGTATCGCCTCTCCCTATCCCTTCTTACACACTGATAATCTGTATCGCCTCTCCCTATCCCTTCTTACGCACTGATAATCTGTATCGCCTCTCCCTATCCCTTTTTACACACTGATAATCTGTATCGGCTATCCCTATCGCGTTTTACACACTGATAATCTGAATCGACTCTTCCTATTCCTTCTAAAACACTGATAATCTGTATCGCCTCTCCCTATCCCTTCTTACACTCATATAACTGGATCGGCTCTCCCTATTCCTTCTTAAACACTGATAATCTGTATCGCCTCTCCCTATCCCTTCTTACACACTGATAATCTGTATCGCCTCTCCCTATCGCTTCTTACACACTGATAATCTGTATCGCCTCTCCCTATCCCTTCTTAAACACTGATAATCTGTATCGCCTCTCCCTATCCCTTCTTACACACTGATAATCTGTATCGAATCTCCCTATCCCTTCTTACACACTGATAATCTGTATCGCCTCTCCCTATCCCTTCTTACACACTGATAATCTGTATCGCCTCTCCCTATCCCTTCTTACACACAGATAATCTGTATCGCCTCTCCGTATCCCTTCTTACACACTGATAATCTGTATCGCCTCTCCCTTTCCCTTCTTACACACTGATAATCTGTATCGTATCTCCCTATCCCTTCTTACACACTGATAATCTGTATCGCCTCTCCCTATCCCTTCTAACAGACTGATAATCAGTATCGCCTCTCCCTATCCCTTCTTACACACTGATAATCTGTATCGCCTCTCTCTATCCCTTCTTACACACTGATAATCTGTATCGACTCTCCCTATCCCTTCTTACACACTGATAATCTGTATCGCCTCTCCCTATCCCTTCTTACACACTGATAATCTGTATCGCCTCTCCCAATCCCTTCTTACACACTGATAATCTCTATCGCATCTCCCTATCCCTTCTGACACACTGGTAATTTGTATCGCCTTTCCCTATCCCTTCTTACACACTCATAATCTGTATCGCCTCACCCTATCCCTTCGTACACACCGATAATCTGTATCGCCTCTCCCTATACCTTCTTACAAACTGATAATCTGTATCGCCTCTCCCTATCCCTTCTTACACACTGATAATCTGTATCGCCTCTCCCTATCCCTTCTTACACACTGATAATCTATATCGCCTCTCCCTATCGTACTGACACAATGACAATCTGTATCACCTATCCCTATCCCTTCTTACACACTGTTCATCTGTATCGCCTCTCCCTATCCCTTCTTACACACTGATAATCTGTATCGCCTCTCCCTATCCCTTCTTACAAACTGATAATCTGTATCGCCTCTCCCTATCCCTTCGTACACACTGATAATCTGTATCGGCTATCCCTATCGCTTCTTACAAACTGATAATCTGTATCGACTCTTCCTATCCCTTCTTAAACACTGATAATCTGTATCGCCTCTCCCTATCCCTTCTTACACACTGATAATCAGTATCGGCTCTCCCTATCCCTTCTTAAACACTGATAATCTGTATCGCCTCTCCCTATCCCTTCTTACACACTGATAATCTGTATCGGCTCTCCATATCCCTTCTTAAACACTGATAATCAGTATCGCCTCTCCCTATCCCTTCGTACACACTGATAATCTGTATCGCCTCTCCCTATCCCTTCTTACACACTGATAATCTGTATCGCCTCTCCCTATCCCTTCTTACACACTGATAATCTGTATCGAATCTCCCAATCCCTTCTTACACAATGATAATCAATATCGCCTCTCCCTATCCCTTCTTACACACTGATAATCTGTATCGCCTCTCCCTATCCCTTCTTACACACTCATAATCTGTATCGCCTCACCCTACCCCTTCTTACACACCGATAATCTGTATCGCCTCTCCCTATACCTTCTAACACACTGATAATCTGTATCGCCTCTCCCTATCCCTTCTTACACACTGATAATCTGTATCGCCTCTCCCTATCCCTTCTTACACACTGATAATCTGTATCGCCTCTCCCTATCCCTTCTTACACACTGATAATCTCTATCGCATCTCCCTATCCCTTCTGACACACTGGTAATCTGTATCGCCTCTCCCTATCCCTTCTTACACACTGATAATCTGTATCGCCTCTCCCTATCCCTTCTTAAACACTGATAATCTGTATCGCCTCACCCTATCCCTTCTTACACACTGATAATCTGTATCGGCTATCCCTATCGCGTCTTACACACTGATAATCTGAATCGACTCTTCCTATTCCTTCTTAGACACTGATAATCTGTATCGCCGCTCCCTATCCCTTCGTACACTCATATAATCTGTATCGGCTCTCCCTATTCCTTCTTAAACACTGATAATCTGTATCGCCTCTCCCTATCCCTTCTTACACACTGATAATCTGTATCGCCTCTCCCTATCCCTTCTTACACTTTGATAATCTGTATCGAATCTCCCTATCCCTTCTTACACACTGATAATCTGTATCGGCTCTCCCTATCCCTTCATAAACATTGATAATCTGTATCGCCTCTCCCTTTCCCTTCTTCCACACTCATAATCTGTATCGCCTCTCCCTATCCCTTCTTACACACTGATAATCTGTATCGCCTCTCCCTATCCCTTCTTACACACAGATAATCTGTATCGCCTCTCCGTATCCCTTCTTACACACTGATAATCTGTATCGCCTCTCCCTATCCCTTCTTACACACTGATAATCTGTATCGCCTCTCCCTATCCCTTCTTACAAACTGATAATCTGTATCGCCTCTCCCTATCCCATCATAAACATGGATAATCTTTATCGCCTCTCCCTATCACTTCTTAAACACTGATAATCTGTATCGCCTCTCCCTATCCCTTCTTACACAATGATAATCTGTATCGCCTCTCCCTATCCCTTCTTACACACAGATAATCTGTATCGCCTCTCCGTTTCCCTTCTTACACACTGATAATCTGTATCGCCTCTCTCTATCCCTTCTTACAGAATGATAATCTGTATCGTATCTCCCTATCCCTTCTTACAGATAGATAATCTGTATCGCCTCTCCCTATCCCTTCTTACACACTGATAATCTGTATCGCCTCTCCCTATCCCTTCTTTCACACTGATAATCTGTATTGCCTCTCTCTTTCCCTTCTTACACAACTATAATCTGTATCGCCTCTCCCTATCCCTTCATACACACTGATAATCAGTATCGCCTCTCCCTATCGCTTCTTACACACTGATAATCTGTATCGCCTCTCTCTATCCCTTCTTACACACTTATAATCTGTATCGCCTCTCCCTATCCCTTCTTACACACTGATAATCAGTATCGTCTCTCCCTATCCCTTCTTACAAACTGCTAATCTGTATCGACTCTCCCTATCCCTTCTTGCACACTGATAATCGGTATCGCCTCTCCCTATCCCTTCTTACACACTGATAAACTGTATCGCCTCTCCCTATCCCTTCTTACACACTGATAATCTCTATCGCATCTCCCTATCCCTTCTGACACACTGGAAATCTGTATCGCCTCTCCCTATACCTTCTTACACACTCATAATCTGTATCGCCTCACCCTACCCCTTCTTACACACTGATAATCTGTATCGCCTCTCCCTATCCCTTCGTACACTCATATAATCTGTATCGGCTCTCCCTATTCCTTCTTAAACACTGATAATCTGTATCGCCTCTCCCTATCCCTTCTTACACACTGATAATCTGTATCGCCTCTCCCTATCCCTTCTTACACACTGATAATCTGTATCGCCTCTCCCTATCCCTTCTTACACACTGATAATCTGTATCGCCTCTCCCTATCCCTTCTTACACACTGATAATCTGTATCGCCTCTCCCTATCCCTTCTTACACACTGATAATCTGTATCGAATCTCCCTATCCCTTCTTACACACTGATAATCTGTATCGCCTCTCCCTATCCCTTCTTACACACTGATAATCTGTATTGCCTCTCCCTATCCCTTCTTACACACAGATAATCTGTATCGCCTCTCCGTATCCCTTCTTACACACTGATAATCTGTATCGCCTCTCCCTTCCCTTCTTACACACTGATAATCTGTATCGTATCTCCCTATCCCTTCTTACACACTGATAATCTGTATCGCCTCTCCCTATCCCTTCTAACAGACTGATAATCAGTATCGCCTCTCCCTATCCCTTCTTACACACTGATAATCTGTATCGCCTCTCTCTATCCCTTCTTACACACTGATAATCTGTATCGACTCTCCCTATCCCTTCTTACACACTGATAATCTGTATCGCCTCTCCCTATCCCTTCTTACACACTGATAATCTGTATCGCCTCTCCCAATCCCTTTTTACACACTGATAATCTCTATCGCATCTCCCTATCCCTTCTGACACACTGGTAATTTGTATCGCCTCTCCCTATCCCTTCTTACACACTCATAATCTGTATCGCCTCACCCTATCCCTTCGTACACACCGATAATCTGTATCGCCTCTCCCTATACCTTCTTACAAACTGATAATCTGTATCGCCTCTCCCTATCCCTTCTTACACACTGATAATCTGTATCGCCTCTCCCTATCCCTTATTACGAACTGATAATCTGTATCGCCTCTCCCTATCCTTTCTTACACACTGATAATCTGTGTCGCCTCTCCCAATCCCTTCATACACACTGATAATCTGTATCGCCTCTCCCTTTCCCTTCTTACACACTTATAATCTGTATCGACTCTCCCTATCCCTTCTTACACACTGATAATCTGTATCGCCTCTCCCTATCCATTCTAACAGACTGATAATCAGTATCGACTCTCCCTATCCCTTCTTACACACTGAAAATCTGTATCGCCTCTCCCTTTCCCTTCTAACAGACTGATAATCTGTATCGCCTCTCCCTATAACATCTTACACACTGATAATCTGTATCGCCTATCCCTATCCCTCCTTACACAATGATAATCTGTATCGCCTCTCCCTTTCCCTTCTTACACACTGATAATCTGTATCGCCTCTCCCTACCCCTTTTTACACACTATTAAATCATATCGCCTCTCCCTATCCCTTCTTACACACTGATAATCTGTATCGCCTCTCCCTATACCTTCGTACACACTGATAATCTGTATCGCCTCTCCCAACCCTTCTTAAACACTGATAATCTGTCTCGCCTCTCCCTATCCTAATTTACACATTGATAATCTGTATCGCCTCTCCCTATCCCTTCTTACACACTGATAATCTGTATCGAATCTCCCTATACCTTCTTACACACTGATAATCGGTATCGCCTCTCCCTATCCCTTCTTAAAAACTGTTAATCTGTATCGCCTCTCCCTATCCGTTCTTACACACAGATAATCTGTATCGCCTCTCCGTATCCCTTCATAAACAATGATAATCTGTATCACGTCTCCCTATCCCTTCTTAAACACTGATAATCTGTATCGCCTCACCGTATCCCTTCTTAAACACTGATAATCTGTATCGCCTCTCCCTTTCCCTTTTTACACACTTATAATCTGTATCGAATCTACCTATCCCTTCTTACACACTCATAATCTGTATCGCCTCTCCCTATCCCTTCTAACAAACTGATAATCAGTATCGCCTCTCCCTATCCCTTCTTACACACTGATAATCTGTATCGCCTCTCCCCATCCCTTCGAACAAACTGATAATCAGTATCGCCTCTCTCTATCCCTTCTTACACACTGATAATCTGTATCGCCGCTCCCTATCCCATCAGACACACCGATAATCTGTATCACCTCTCCCTATCCCTTCTTACACAATGATAATCTGTATCACCTCTCCCTATCCCTTCTTACACACTGATAATCTGTATCGCCTCTCCCTATACCTTCGTACACACTGATAATCTGTATTGCCTCTCCCTATCCCTTCTTACACACTGATAATCTGTATCGCCTCTCCCTATCTCTTCTTGCACACGATAATCTGTATCGGCTCTCCCTATCGCTTCCTACATACTGATAATCTGTATCGACTCTTCCTAACCCTTCTTACACACTGATAATCTGTATCGCCTCTCCCTATCCCTTCTTGCACACGATAATCTGTATCGGCTCTCCCTATCGCTTCTTACATACTGATAATTTGTATCGACTCTCCCTATCCCCTCTTACACACCGATAACCTGTATCGCCTCTCCCAATCCCTTCATACACACTGATAATCTGTATCGCCTCTCCCTATCCCTTCTTAAACACTGATAATCTGTATCGCCTCTCCCTATCCCTTCTTACACACTGATAATGTGTATCGCCTCTCCCTATACCTTCTTACACACTGACAATCTGTGTCGCCTCTCCCTATCCCTTCTTACACACTGATAATTTGTATCGCCTCTCCCTATCCCTTCTTAAACACTGATAATCTGTATCGACTCTCCCTATCCCTTCTTACATACTGATAATCGGTATCGCCTCTCCCTATCCCTTCTTACACACTGATAAACTGTATCGCCTCTCCATATCCCTTCTTACATACAGATAATCTCTATCGCATCTCCCTATCCCTTCTGACACACTGGTAATCTGTATCGCCTCTCCCTATCCCTTCTTACACACTCTTAATCTGTATCGCCTCACCCTACCCCTTCTTACACACTGATAATCTGTATCGCCTCTCCCTATACCTTCTTACGCACTGATAATCTGTATCGCCTCTCCCTATCCCTTCTTACACACTGATAATCTGTATCACCTCTCCCTATCCCTTCTTACACACTGATAATCTGTATCGCCTCTCCCTATACCTTCGTACACACTGATAATCTGTATTGCCTCTCCCTATCCCTTCTTACACACTGATAATCTGTATCGCCTCTCCCTATCTCTTCTTGCACACGATAATCTGTATCGGCTCTCCCTATCGCTTCCTACATACTGATAATCTGTATCGACTCTTCCTAACCCTTCTTACACACTGATAATCTGTATCGCCTCTCCCTATCCCTTCTTGCACACGATAATCTGTATCGGCTCTCCCTATCGCTTCTTACATACTGATAATCTGTATCGACTCTCCCTATCCCCTCTTACACACCGATAACCTGTATCGCCTCTCCCTATCCCTTCTTAAACATTGATAATCTGTATCGCCTCTCCCTATCCCTTCTTACAAACTGATAATGTGTATCGCCTCTCCCTATACCTTCTTACACACTGATAATCTGTGTCGCCTCTCCCTATCCCTTCTTACACACTGATAATTTGTATCGCCTCTCCCTATCCCTTCTTACACACTGATAATCTGTATCGACTCTCCCTATCCCTTCTTACATACAGATAATCTCTATCGCATCTCCCTATCCCTTCTGACACACTGGTAATCTGTATCGCCTCTCCATATCCCTTCTAACATACTCTTAATCTGTATCGCCTCACCCTACCCCTTCTTACACACTGATAATCTGTATCGCCTCTCCCTATACCTTCTTACGCACTGATAATCTGTATCGCCTCTCCCTATCCCTTCTTACACACTGATAATCTGTATCGCCTCTCCCTATCCCTTCTTACACACTGATAATCTCTATCGCATCTCCCTATCCCTTCTGACACACTGGTAATCTGTATCGCCTCTCCCTATCCCTTCTTACACACTGATAATCTGTATCGCCTCTCCCTATCCCTTCTTACACACTGATAATCTGTATCGGCAATCCCTTTCGCTTCTTACACACTGATAATCTGAATCGATTCTTCCTATCCCTTCTTACACACTGATAATCTGTATCGCCTCTCCCTATCCCTTCTTACACACTGATAATCTGTATCGCCTCTCCCTATCCCTTTTTACACACTGATAATCTGTATCGCCTCTCCCTATCCCTTCTTACACACTGATAATCTGTATCGCCTCTCCCTATCCCTTTTTACACACTGATAATCTGTATCGAATCTCCCTATCCCTTCTTACACATTGATAATCAGTATCGGCTCTTCCTATCCCTTCTTAAACACTGACAATCTGTATCGCCTCTCCCTATCCCTTCTTACACACTGATAATCTGTATCGGCGCTCTCTTTCCCTTCTTACACACTGATAATCTGTATCGCCTCTCCCTATCTCTTCTTACACACTGATAATCTGTATCGGCTCTCCCTATCCCTTCTTGAACAATGATAATCTGTATCGAATCTCCCTATCCCTTCTTAAACACTGATAATCTGTATCGAATCTCCCTATCCCTTCTTAAACACTGATATTCGGTATCGCCTCTCCCTATCCCTTCTGACACACTGATAATCTGAATCGCCTCTCCCTATCCCTTCATACACACTGATAATCTGTATCGGCTCTCCCTATCCCTTCTTAAAAACTGATAATCTGTATCGCCGCTCCCTATCCCTTCTTACACACTGGTAATCTGTATCGCCTATCCCTATCCCTTCTTACACACTCTAAATCTGTATCGCCTCACCCTACCCCTTCTTACACACCGATAATCTGTATCGCCTCTCCCTATACCTTCTTACGCACTGATACTCTGTATCGCCTCGCCCTATCCCTTCTTACACACTGATAATCTGTATCGCCTCTCCCTATCCCTTCTTACACACTGATAATCTGTATCGCCTCTCCCTATCCCTTCTTACACACTGATAATCTCTATCGCATCTCCCTATCCCTTCTGACACACTGGTAATCTGTATCGCCTCTCCCTATCCCTTCTTACACACTGATAATCTGTATCGCCTCTCCCTATCCCTTCTTACAAACTGATTATATGTATCGGCAATCCCTATCGCTTCTTACACACTGATAATCTGTATCGCCTCTCCCTATCCCTTCTTACACACTGATAATCTGTATCGAATCTGCCTATCCCTTCTTACACACTGATAATCTGTATCGCCTCTCCCTATCCCTTCTTACACACTGATAATCTGTATCGCCTCTCCCTATCCCTTCTTACACTTTGATAAGCTGTATCGAATTCCCTATCCCTTCTTACACACTGATAATCTGTATCGGCTCTCCCTATCCCTTCATAAACATTGATAATCTGTATCGCCTCTCCCTTTCCCTTCTTACACACTCATAATCTGTATCGCCTCTCCCTATCCCTTCTTACACACTGATAATCTGTATCGCCTCTCCCTATCCCTTCTTACACACAGATAATCTGTATCTCCTCTCCGTATCCCTTCTTACACACTGATAATCTGTATCGCCTCTCCCTATCCCTTCTTACACACTGATAATCTGTATCGCCTCTCCCTATCCCTTCTTACAAACTGATAATCTGTATCGCCTCTCCCTATCCCATCATAAACATGGATAATCTTTATCGCCTCTCCCTATCACTTCTTAAACACTGATAATCTGTATCGCCTCTCCCTATCCCTTCATAAACAATGATAATCTGTATCGCCTCTCCCTATCCCTTCTTACACACAGATAATCTGTATCGCCTCTCCGTTTCCCTTCTTACACACTGATAATCTGTATCGCCTCTCTCTATCCCTTCTTACAGAATGATAATCTGTATCGTATCTCCCTATCCCTTCTTACACATAGATAATCTGTTTCACCTCTCCCTATCCCTTCTTACACACTGATAATCTGTATCGCCTCTCCCTATCCCTTCTTTCACACTGATAATCTGTATTGCCTCTCTCTATCCCTTCTTACACAACTATAATCTGTATCGCCTCTCCCTATCCCTTCTTACACACTGATAATCAGTATCGTCTCTCCCTATCCCTTCTTACAAACTGCTAATCTGTATCGACTCTCCCTATCCCTTCTTGCACACTGATAATCGGTATCGCCTCACCCTATCCCTTCTTACACACTGATAAACTGTATCGCCTCTCCCTATCCCTTCTTACACACTGATAATCTCTATCGCATCTCCCTATCCCTTCTGACACACTGGAAATCTGTATCGCCTCTCCCTATACCTTCTTACACACTCATAATCTGTATCGCCTCACCCTACCCCTTCTTACACACCGATAATCTGTATCGCCTCTCCCTATACCTTCTAACACACTGATAATCTGTATCGCCTCTCCCTATCCCTTCTTACACACTGATAATCTGTATCGCCTCTCCCTATCCCTTCTGACACACTGATAATCTGTATCGCCTCTCCCTATCCCTTCTTACACACTGATAATCTCTATCGCATCTCCCTATCCCTTCTGACACACTGGTAATCTGTATCGCCTCTCCCTATCCCTTCTTACACACTGATAATCTGTATCGCCTCTCCCTATCCCTTCTTAAAAACTGATAATCTGTATCGCCTCTCCCTATCCCTTCTTACACACTGATAATCTGTATCGGCTATCCCTATCGCGTCTTACACACTGATAATCTGAATCGACTCTTCCTATTCCTTCTTAGACACTGATAATCTGTATCGCCTCTCCCTATCCCTTCGTACACTCATATAATCTGTATCGGCTCTCCCTATCCCTTCTTAAACACTGATAATCTGTATCGCCTCTCCCTATCCCTTCTTAAACACTGATAATCTGTATCGCCTCTCCTTATCCCTTCTTACACACTGATAATCTGTATCGGCTATCCCTATCGCGTCTTACACACTGATAATCTGTATCGCCTCTCCCTATTCCTTCTTAAACACTGATAATCTGTATCGCCTCTCCCTATCCCTTCTTACACATTGATAATCTGTATCGCCTCTCCCTATCCCTTCTTACACACTGATAATCTGTATCGCCACTCCCTATCCCTTCTTACACACTGATAATCTGTATCGCCTCTCCCTATCCCTTCTTACACACTGATAATCTGTATCGCCTCTCCCTATACCTCCTTACACACTGATAATCTGTATCGCCTCTCCCTTTCCCTTCTTACACACTGATAATCTGTATCGCCTCTCCCTACCCCTTTTTACACACTATTAATCCATATCGCCTCTCCCTATCCCTTCTTACACACTGATAATCTGTATCGCCTCTCCCTATACCTTCGTACACACTGATAATCTGTATCGCCTCTCCCAACCCTTCTTAAACACTGATAATCTGTCTCGCCTCTCCCTATCCCAATTTACACATTGATAATCTGTATCGCCTCTCCCTATCCCTTCTTACACACTGATAATCTGTATCGAATCTCCCTATACCTTCTTACACACTGATAATCGGTATCGCCTCTCCCTATCTCTTCTTAAAAACTGTTCATCTGTATCGCCTCTCCCTATCCGTTCTTACACACAGATAATCTGTATCGCCTCTCCGTATCCCTTCATAAACAATGATAATCTGTATCACGTCTCCCTATCCCTTCTTAAACACTGATAATCTGTATCGCCTCACCGTATCCCTTCTTAAACACTGATAATCTGTATCGCCTCTCCCTTTCCCTTTTTACACACTTATAATCTGTATCGACTCTACCTATCCCTTCTTACACACTGATAATCTGTATCGCCTCGCCCTATCCCTTCTAACAGACTGATAATCAGTATCGCCTCTCCCTATCCCTTCTTACACACTGATAATCTGTATCGCCTCTCCCCATCCCTTCGAACAGACTGATAATCAGTATCGCCTCTCTCTATCCCTTCTTACACACTGATAATCTGTATCGCCGCTCCCTATCCCTTCATACACACCGATAATCTGTATCACCTCTCCCTATCCCTTCTTACACAATGATAATCTGTATCACCTCTCCCTATCCCTTCTTACACACTGATAATCTGTATCGCCTCTCCCTATACCTTCGTACACACTGATAATCTGTATTGCCTCTCCCTATCCCTTCTTACACACTGATAATCTGTATCGCCTCTCCCTATCTCTTCTTGCACACGATAATCTGTATCGGTTCTCCCTATCGCTTCCTACATACTGATAATCTGTATCGACTCTTCCTAACCCTTCTTACACACTGATAATCTGTATCGCCTCTCCCTATCCCTTCTTGCACACGATAATCTGTATCGGCTCTCCCTATCGCTTCTTACATACTGATAATCTGTATCGACTCTCCCTATCCCCTCTTACACACCGATAACCTGTATCGCCTCTCCCAATCCCATCATACACACTGATAATCTGTATCGCCTCTCCCTATCCCTTCTTAAACACTGATAATCTGTATCGCCTCTCCCTATCCCTTCTTACACACTGATAATGTGTATCGCCTCTCCCTATACCTTCTTACACACTGATAATCTGTGTCGCCTCTCCCTATCCCTTCTTACACACTGATAATCTGTATCGACTCTCCCTATCCCTTCTTACATACTGATAATCGGTATCGCCTCTCCCTATCCCTTCTTACACACTGATAAACTGTATCGCCTCTCCCTATCCCTTCTTACATACAGATAATCTCTATCGCATCTCCCTATCCCTTCTGACACACTGGTAATCTGTATCGCCTCTGCCTATCCCTTCTTACACACTCTAAATCTGTATCGCCTCACCCTACCCCTTCTTACACACTGATAATCTGTATCGCCTCTCCCTATACCTTCTTACGCACTGATAATCTGCATCGCCTCTCCCTATCCCTTCTTACACACTGATAATCTGTATCACCTCTCCCTATCCCTTCTTACACACTGATAATCTGTATCGCCTCTCCCTATACCTTCGTACACACTGATAATCTGTATTGCCTCTCCCTATCCCTTCTTACACACTGATAATCTGTATCGCCTCTCCCTATCTCTTCTTGCACACGATAATCTGTATCGGCTCTCCCTATCGCTTCCTACATACTGATAATCTGTATCGACTCTTCCTAACCCTTCTTACACACTGATAATCTGTATCGCCTCTCCCTATCCCTTCTTGCACACGATAATCTGTATCGGCTCTCCCTATCGCTTCTTACATACTGATAATCTGTATCGACTCTCCCTATCCCCTCTTACACACCGATAACCTGTATCGCCTCTCCTATCCCTTCTTAAACACTGATAATCTGTATCGCCTCTCCCTATCCCTTCTTACACACTGATAATGTGTATCGCCTCTCCCTATACCTTCTTACACACTGATAATCTGTGTCGCCTCTCCCTATCCCTTCTTACACACTTATAATTTGTATCGCCTCTCCCTATCCCTTCTTACACACTGATAATCTGTATCGACTCTCCCAATCCCTTCTTACATACTGATAATCGGTATCGCCTCTCCCTATCCCTTCTTACACACTGATAAACTGTATCGCCTCTCCCTATCCCTTCTTACATACAGATAATCTCTATCGCATCTCCCTATCCCTTCTGACACACTGGTAATCTGTATCGCCTCTCCCTATCCCTTCTTACACACTCTTAATCTGTATCGCCTCACCCTACCCCTTCTTACACACTGATAATCTGTATCGCCTCTCCCTATACCTTCTTACGCACTGATAATCTGTATCGCCTCTCCCTATCCCTTCTTACACACTGATAATCTGTATCGCCTCTCCCTATTCCTTCTTACACACTGATAATCTCTATCGCATCTCCCTATCCCTTCTGACACACTGGTAATCTGTATCGCCTCTCCCTATCCCTTCTTACACACTGATAATCTGTATCGCCTCTCCCTATCCCTTCTTACACACTGATAATCTGTATCGCCTCTCCCTATCCCTTTTTACACACTGATAATCTGTATCGCCTCTCCCTATCCCTTCTTACACACTGATAATCTGTATCGCCTCTCCCTATCCCTTTTTACACACTGATAATCTGTATCGAATCTCCCTATCCCTTCTTACACATTGATAATCAGTATCGGCTCTTCCTATCCCTTCTTAAACATTGACAATCTGTATCGCCTCTCCCTATCCCTTCTTACACACTGATAATCTGTATCGGCGCTCTCTTTCCCTTCTTACACACTGATAATCTGTATCGCCTCTCCCTATCTCTTCTTACACACTGATAATCTGTATCGGCTCTCCCTATCCCTTCTTGAACAATGATAATCTGTATCGAATCTCCCTATCCCTTCTTAAACACTGATAATCTGTATCGAATCTCCCTATCCCTTCTTAAACACTGATATTCGGTATCGCCTCTCCCTATCCCTTCTGACACACTGATAATCTGAATCGCATCTCCCTATCCCTTCTTACACACTGATAATCTGTATCGGCTCTCCCTATCCCTTCTTAAAAACTGATAATCTGTATCGCCACTCCCTATCCCTTCTTACACACTGGTAATCTGTATCGCCTATCCCTATCCCTTCTTACACACTCTAAATCTGTATCGCCTCACCCTACCCCTTGTTACACACCGATAATCTGTATCGCCTCTCCCTATACCTTCTTACGCACTGATACTCTGTATCGCCTCTCCCTATCCCTTCTTACACACTGATAATCTGTATCGCCTCTCCCTATCCCTTCTTACACACTGATAATCTGTATCGCCTCTCCCTATCCCTTCTTACACAATGATAATCTCTATCGCATCTCCCTATCCCTTCTGACACACTGGTAATCTGTATCGCCTCACCCTATCCCTTCTTACACACCGATAATCTTTATCGCCTCTCCCTATCCCTTCTTACGCGCTGATAATCTGTATCGCCTCTCCCTATCCCTTCTTACACGCTGATAATCTGTATCGACTCTCCCTCTCCCTTCTTACACACTGATAATCTGTATCGCCTCTCCCTATCCCTTCATACACACTGATAAACTGTATCGCCTCTCCCTATCACTTCTTACACACTGATAATCTCTATCGCATCTCCCTATCCCTTCTGACACACTGGTAATCTGTATCGCCTCTCCCTTTCCCTTCTTACACACTCATAATCTGTATCGCCTCACCCTACCCCTTCTTACACACCGATAATCTGTATCGCCTCTCCATATACCTTCTTACACACTGATAATCTGTATCGCCTCTCCCTATCCCTTCTTACACACTGATAAACTGTATCGCCTCTCCCCATCCCTTCTTACACACTGATAATCTCTATCGCATCTCCCTATCCCTTCTGACACACTGGTAATCTGTATCGCCTCTCCCTATCCCTTCTTACACACTGATAATCTTTATCACCTCTCTCTATCCCTCCTTACACACTGATAATCTGTATCGACTCTCCCTATCCCTTCTTACACACTGATAATCTGTATCGCCGCTCCTAATCCCTTCTTACACACTGATAATCTTTATCGCTTCTCCTTATCCCTACTTAGACACTTATAATCTGTATCGCCTCTCCCTATCCCTTTTTACACACGTTTAATCAATACCCCTCTCCTTATCCCTTCTTTCACACTGATAATCTGTATCGCCTCTCCCTATCCCTTCTTACACTCTGATAATCTGTATCGCCTCTCCCTATCCCTTCTTACACACTGATAATCTGTATCGGCTATCCCTATCGCTTCTTACACACTGATAATCTGAATCGACTCTTCCTATCCCTTCTTAAACACTGATAATCTGTATCGCCTCTCCCTATCCCTTCTTACACACTGATCATCTGTATCGGCTCTCCCTATCCCTTCTTAAACACTGATTATCTGTATCACCTCTCCCTATCCCTTCTTACACACTGATAATCTGTATCGCCTCTCCCCATCCCTTCTTACACACTGATAATCTGTATCGCCTCTCCCTATCCCTCCTTACACACTGATAATCTGTATCGCCTCTCCCTATCCCTTCTTACACACTGATAATCTGTATCGCCTCTCCCTATCCCTCCTTACACACTGATAATCTGTATCGCCTCTCCCTATCCCTTCTTACACACTGATAATCTGTATCGCCTCTCCCTATCCCTTCTTACACACTGATGATCTGTATCGGCTATCCCTATCGCTTCTTACACACTGATAATCTGAATCGACTCTTCCTATCCCTTCTTAAACACTGATAATCTGTATCGCCTCTCCCTATACCTTCTTACACTCTGATAATCTGTATCGGCTCTCCCTATCCCTTCTTAAACACTGATAATCTGTATCGCCTCTCCCTATCCCTTCTAACACACTGATAATCTGTATCGCCTCTCCCTATCCCTTCTTACACACTGATAATCTGTATCGCCTCTCCCTATCCCTTCTTACACACTGATAATCTGTATCGAATCTCCCAATCCCTTCTTACACACTGATAATCAGTATCGCCTCTCCCTATCCCTTCTTACACACTGATAATCTGTATCGCCTCTCCCTATCCCTTCTTACACACTGATAATCTGTATCGCCTCTCCCTATCGCTTCATAAACACTGATAATCTGTATCGCCTCTCCCTATCCCTTCTTACACACTGATAATCGGTATCGCCTCTCCCTATCCCTTCTGACACACTGAAAATCTGTATCGCGTCTCCCTATCCCTTCTTACACACTGGTAATCTGAATCGCCTCTCCCTCTCCCTCCGTACACACTGATAATCTGTATCGCCTCTCCCTATCCCTTCTTACACACTGATAATCAGTATCGCCTCTCCCTATTCCTTCTTACACACTGATAATCTGTATCGCCTCTCCCTATCCCTTCTTTCGCACTGATAATCTGTATCGAATCTCCCTATCCCTTCATACACACTGATAATCAGTAACGCCTCTCCCTATCCCTTCTTACACACTGATAATCTGTATCGCCTCTCCCTATCCCTTCTTACACGCTGATAATCTGTATCGCCTCTCCCTATCCCTTCTTACACACTGATAATCTGTATCGCCTCTCCCGATCCCTTCTTACACACTGATAATCCGTATCGCCACTCCCGATCCCTTCTTACACACTGATAATCTGTATCGCCTCTCCCTATCCCTTCTTACATACTGATAATGTGTATCGCCTCTCCCTATCGCTTCTTACATACTGATAATCTGAATCGACTCTCCCTATCCCCTCTTACACACCGATAACCTGTATCGTGTCTCCCTATCCCTTCTTAAACACTGATAATCTGTATCGCCTCTCCCTATCCCTTCGTACACACTGATAATCTTTATTGCCTCTCCCTTTCCCTTCTTACACAATGATAATCTGTATCGCCTCTCCCTATCCCTTCTTGCACACGATAATCTGTATCGGCTCTCCCTATCTCTTCTTACATACTGATAATCTGTATCGACTCTCCCTATCCCCTCTTACACACCGATAACCTGTATCGTGTCTCCCTATCCCTTCTTACACACTGATAATCTGTATCGCCTCTCCCTATAACTTCTTACACACTGATAATCTGTGTCGAATCTCCCTACCCCTTCTGACACACTGATAATCTGTATCGCCACTCCCTATCCCTTCTAACACACTGATAATCTGTATCGCCTCTCCCTATCACTTCTTACACACTGATAATCTGTATAGCCTCTCCCTATCCCTTCTTACACACTGATAATCTGTATCGCCTCTCCCTATCCAATCTTACACACTGATAATCTGTATCGCCTCTCCCTATCCCTTCTTACACACTGATAATCTGCATCGCCTCTCCCTATCCCTTCTTACACACTGATAATCTGTATCGCCTCACCCTATCCCTTCTTAAACACTGATACTCTGTATCGCCTCTCCCTATCCCTTCTTACACACTGATAATCTGTATCGCCTCTCCCTATCCTTCTTACACACTGAAAAACTGTATCGCCTCTCCCTATCCCTTCTTAAACACTAATAATCTGTAACGCCTCTCCCTATCCCTTCTTACACACTGATAATCTTTATCGCTTCTACCTATCCCTTCTTACAAACTGATCATCTGTATCGCCTCTCCCTATCCCTTCTTACACACTGATAATCTGTATCGCCTCTCCCTATCCCTTCTTAAACACTGATAATCTGTATCGCCTCTCCCTATCCCTTCTTACACACAGATAATCTGTATCGCCTCTCCGTATCCCATTTTACACACTGATAATCTGTATCGCCTCTCCCTGTCCCTTCTTATACACTGATAATCTGTATCGCCGCTCACAATCCCTTCTTACACACTGATAATCTTTATCGCCTCTCCCTATCCCTTCTTTCACACCGATAATCTGTATCGCCTCTCCCTATACCTTCTTACGCACTGATAATCTGTATCGCCTCTCCCTATCCCTTCTTACACACTGATAATCTGTATCGCCTCTCCCTATTCCTTCTTACACACTGATAATCTCTATCGCATCTCCCTATCCCTTCTGACACACTGGTAATCTGTATCGCCTCTCCCTATCCCTTCTTACACACTGATAATCTGTATCGCCTCTCCCTATCCCTTCTTACACACTGATAATCTGTATCGGCAATCCCTTTCGCTTCTTACACACTGATAATCTGAATCGATTCTTCCTATCCCTTCTTACACACTGATAATCTGTATCGCCTCTCCCTATCCCTTCTTACACACTGATAATCTGTATCGCCTCTCCCTATCCCTTTTTACACACTGATAATCTGTATCGCCTCTCCCTATCCCTTCTTACACACTGATAATCTGTATCGCCTCTCCCGATCCCTTTTTACAGACTGATAATCTGTATCGAATCTCCCTATCCCTTCTTACACATTGATAATCAGTATCGGCTCTTCCTATCCCTTCTTAAACACTGACAATCTGTATCGCCTCTCCCTATCCCTTCTTACACACTGATAATCTGTATCGGCGCTCTCTTTCCCTTCTTACACACTGATAATCTGTATCGCCTCTCCCTATCTCTTCTTACACACTGATAATCTGTATCGGCTCTCCCTATCCCTTCTTGAACAATGATAATCTGTATCGAATCTCCCTATTCCTTCTTAAACACTGATAATCTGTATCGAATCTCCCTATCCCTTCTTAAACACTGATATTCGGTATCGCCTCTCCCTATCCCTTCTGACACACTGATAATCTGAATCGCCTCTCCCTATCCCTTCTTACACACTGATAATCTGTATCGGCTCTCCCTATCCCTTCTTAAAAACTGATAATCTGTATCGCCACTCCCTATCCCTTCTTACACACTGGTAATCTGTATCGCCTATCCCTATCCCTTCTTACACACTCTAAATCTGTATCGCCTCACCCTACCCCTTGTTACACACCGATAATCTGTATCGCCTCTCCCTATACCTTCTTAAGCACTGATACTCTGTATCGCCTCTCCCTATCCCTTCTTACACACTGATAATCTGTATCGCCTCTCCCTATCCCTTCTTACACACTGATAATCTGTATCGCCTCTCCCTATCCCTTCTTACACAATGATAATCTCTATCGCATCTCCCTATCCCTTCTGACACACTGGTAATCTGTATCGCCTCTCCCTATCCCTTCTTACACACTGATAATCTGTATCGCCTCTCCCTATCCCTTCTTACACACTGATAATCTGTATCGGCAATCCCTATCGCTTCTTACACACTGATAATCTGTATCGCCTCTCCCTATCCCTTCTTACACACTGATAATCTGTATCGCCTCTCCCTATCCCTTCTTTCACACTGATAATCTGTATCGCCTCTCCCTATCCCTTCTTACACACCGATAATCTGTATCGCCTCACCCTATCCCTTCTTACACACCGATAATCTTTATCGCCTCTCCCTATCCCTTCTTACGCGCTGATAATCTGTATCGCCTCTCCCTATCCCTTCTTACACGCTGATAATCTGTATCGACTCTCCCTCTCCCTTCTTACACACTGATAATCTGTATCGCCTCTCCCTATCCCTTCATACACACTGATAAACTGTATCGCCTCTCCCTATCACTTCTTACACACTGATAATCTCTATCGCATCTCCCTATCCCTTCTGACACACTGGTAATCTGTATCGCCTCTCCCTTTCCCTTCTTACACACTCATAATCTGTATCGCCTCACCCTACCCCTTCTTACACACCGATAATCTGTATCGCCTCTCCATATACCTTCTTACACACTGATAATCTGTATCGCCTCTCCCTATCCCTTCTTACACACTGATAAACTGTATCGCCTCTCCCCATCCCTTCTTACACACTGATAATCTCTATCGCATCTCCCTATCCCTTCTGACACACTGGTAATCTGTATCGCCTCTCCCTATCCCTTCTTACACACTGATAATCTTTATCACCTCTCTCTATCCCTCCTTACACACTGATAATCTGTATCGCCTCTCCCTATCCCTTCTTAAACACTGATAATCTGTATCGCCGCTCCTAATCCCTTCTTACACACTGATAATCTTTATCGCTTCTCCTTATCCCTACTTAGACACTTATAATCTGTATCGCCTCTCCCTATCCCTTTTTACACACTTTTAATCAATATCCCCTCTCCTTATCCCTTCTTTCACACTGATAATCTGTATCGCCTCTCCCTATCCCTTCTTACACACTGATAATCTGTATCGCCTCTCCCTATCCCTTCTTACACACTGATAATCTGTATCGGCTATCCCTATCGCTTCTTACACACTGATAATCTGAATCGGCTCTTCCTATCCCTTCTTAAACACTGATAATCTGTATCGCCTCTCCCTATCCCTTCTTACACACTGATAATCTGTATCGGCTCTCCCTATCCCTTCTTAAACACTGATTATCTGTATCACCTCTCCCTATCCCTTCTTACACACTGATAATCTGTATCGCATCTCCCTATCCCTTCTTACACACTGATAATCTGTATCGCCTCTCCCTATCCCTCCTTACACACTGATAATCTGTATCGCCTCTCCCTATCCCTTCTTACACACTGATAATCTGTATCGCCTCTCCCTATCCCTCCTTACACACTGATAATCTGTATCGCCTCTCCCTATCCCTTCTTACACACTGATAATCTGTATCGCCTCTCCCTATCCCTTCTTACACACTGATGATCTGTATCGGCTATCCCTATCGCTTCTTACACACTGATAATCTGAATCGACTCTTCCTATCCCTTCTTAAACACTGATAATCTGTATCGCCTCTCCCTATACCTTCTTACACTCTGATAATCTGTATCGGCTCTCCCTATCCCATCTTAAACACTGATAATCTGTATCGCCTCTCCCTATCCCTTCTAACACACTGATAATCTGTATCGCCTCTCCCTATCCCTTCTTACACACTGATAATCTGTATCGCCTCTCCCTATCCCTTCTTACACACTGATAATCTGTATCGAATCTCCCAATCCCTTCTTACACACTGATAATCAGTATCGCCTCTCCCTATCCCTTCTTACACACTGATAATCTGTATCGCCTCTCCCTATCCCTTCTTACACACTGATAATCTGTATCGCCTCTCCCTATCGCTTCATAAACACTGATAATCTGTATCGCCTCTCCCTATCCCTTCTTACACACTGATAATCGGTATCGCCTCTCCCTATCCCTTCTGACACACTGATAATCTGTATCGCGTCTCCCTATCCCTTCTTAAACACTGGTAATCTGAATCGCCTCTCCCTCTCCCTCCGTACACACTGATAATCTGTATCGCCTCTCCCTATCCCTTCTTACACACTGATAATCAGTATCGCCTCTCCCTATTCCTTCTTACGCACTGATAATCTGTATCGCCTCTCCCTATCCCTTCTTTCGCACTGATAATCTGTATCGAATCTCCCTATCCCTTCATACACACTGATAATCAGTAACGCCTCTCCCTATCCCTTCTTACACACTGATAATCTGTAACGCCTCTCCCTATCCCTTCTTACACGCTGATAATCTGTATCGCCTCTCCCTATCCCTTCTTACACACTGATAATCTGTATCGCCTCTCCCGATCCCTTCTTACACACTGATAATCCGTATCGCCACTCCCGATCCCTTCTTACACACTGATAATCTGTATCGCCTCTCCCTATCCCTTCTTACATACTGATAATGTGTATCGCCTCTCCCTATCGCTTCTTACATACTGATAATTTGAATCGACTCTCCCTATCCCCTCTTACACACCGATAACCTGTATCGTGTCTCCCTATCCCTTCTTAAACACTGATAATCTGTATCGCCTCTCCCTATCCCTTCGTACACACTGATAATCTTTATTGCCTCTCCCTTTCCCTTCTTACACACTGATAATCTGTATCGCCTCTCCCTATCCCATCTTACACACTGATAATCTGTATCGCCTCTCCCTATCCCTTCTTACACACTGATAATCTGCATCGCCTCTCCCTATCCCTTCTTACACACTGATAATCTGTATCGCCTCACCCTATCCCTTCTTAAACACTGATACTCTGTATCGCCTCTCCCTATCCCTTCTTACACACTGATAATCTGTATCGCCTCTCCCTATCCTTCTTACACACTGAAAATCTGTATCGCCTCTCCCTATCCCTTCTTAAACACTAATAATCTGTAACGCCTCTCCCTATCCCTTCTTACACACTGATAATCTTTATCGCTTCTCCCTATCCCTTCTTACAAACTGATCATCTGTATCGCCTCTCCCTATCCCTTCTTACACACTGATAATCTGTATCGCCTCTCCCTATCCCTTCTTAAACACTGATAATCTGTATCGCCTCTCCCTATCCCTTCTTACACACAGATAATCTGTATCGCCTCTCCGTATCCCATTTTACACACTGATAATCTGTATCGCCTCTCCCTGTCCCTTCTTATACACTGATAATCTGTATCGCCGCTCACAATCCCTTCTTACACACTGATAATCTTTATCGCCTCTCCCTATCCCTTCTTTCACACCGATAATCTGTATCGCCTCTCCCTATACCTTCTTACGCACTGATAATCTGTATCGCCTCTCCCTATCCCTTCTTACACACTGATAATCTGTATCGCCTCTCCCTATCCCTTCTTACACACTGATAATCTCTATCGCATCTCCCTATCCATTCTGACACACTGGTAATCTGTATCGCCTCTCCCTATCCCTTCTTACACACTGATAATCTGTATCGCCTCTCCCTATCCCTTCTTACACACTGATAATCTGTATCGGCAATCCCTATCGCTTCTTACACACTGATAATCTGTATCGCCTCTCCCTATCCCTTCTTACAGACTGATAATCTGTATCGCCTCTCCCTATCCCTTCTTTCACACTGATAATCTGTATCGCCTCTCCCTATCCCTTCTTACACACCGATAATCTGTATCGCCTCACCCTATCCCTTCTTACACACCGATAATCTTTATCGCCTCTCCCTATCCCTTCTTAAGCGCTGATAATCTGTATCGCCTCTCCCTATCCCTTCTTACACGCTGATAATCTGTATCGACTCTCCCTCTCCCTTCTTACACACTGATAATCTGTATCGCCTCTCCCTATCCCTTCATACACACTGATAAACTGTATCGCCTCTCCCTATCACTTCTTACACACAGATAATCTCTATCGCATCTCCCTATCCCTTCTGACACACTGGTAATCTGTATCGCCTCTCCCTTTCCCTTCTTACACACTCATAATCTGTATCGCCTCACCCTACCCCTTCTTACACACCGATAATCTATATCGCCTCTCCCTATACCTTCTTACACACTGATAATCTGTATCGCCTCTCCCTATCCCTTCTTACACACTGATAAACTGTATCGCCTCTCCCTATCCCTTCTTACACACTGATAATCTCTATCGCATCTCCCTATCCCTTCTGACACACTGGTAATCTGTATCGCCTCTCCCTATCCCTTCTTACACACTGATAATCTATATCACCTCTCCCTATCCCTTCTTACACACTGATAATCTGTATCGCCTCTCCCTATCCCTTCTTACACACTGATAATCTGTATCGCCGCTCCTAATCCCTTCTTACACACTGATAATCTTTATCGCTTCTCCTTATCCCTACTTAGACACTTATAATCTGTATCGCCTCTCCCTATCCCTTTTTACACACTTTTAATCAATATCCCCTCTCCTTATCCCTTCTTTCACACTGATAATCTGTATCGCCTCTCCCTATCCCTTCTTACACACTGATAATCTGTATCGCCTCTCCCTATCCCTTCTTACACACTGATAATCTGTATCGGCTATCCCTATCGCTTCTTACACAGATAATCTGAATCGACTCTTCCTATCCCTTCTTAAACACTGATAATCTGTATCGCCTCTCCCTATCCCTTCTTACACACTGATAATCTGTATCGGCTCTCCCTGTCCCTTCTTAAACACTGATTATCTGTATCACCTCTCCCTATCCCTTCTTACACACTGATAATCTGTATCGCATCTCCCTATCCCTTCTTACACACTGATAATCTGTATCGCCTCTCCCTATCCCTCCTTACACACTGATAATCTGTATCGCCTCTCCCTATCCCTTCTTACACACTGATAATCTGTATCGCCTCTCCCTATCCCTCCTTACACACTGATAATCTGTATCGCCTCTCCCTATCCCTTCTTACACACTGATAATCTGTATCGCCTCTCCCTATCCCTTCTTACACACTGATGATCTGTATCGGCTATCCCTTTCGCTTCTTACACACTGATAATCTGAATCGACTCTTCCTATCCCTTCTTAAACACTGATAATCTGTATCGCCTCTCCCTATACCTTCTTACACTCTGATAATCTGTATCGGCTCTCCCTATCCCTTCTTAAACACTGATAATCTGTATCGCCTCTCCCTATCCCTTCTAACACACTGATAATCTGTATCGCCTCTCCCTATCCCTTATAACACACTGATAATCTGTATCGCCGCTCCCTATCCCTTCTTACACACTGATAATCTGTATCGGCTCTCCATACCCCTTCTTAAACACTGATAATCTGTATCGCCTCTCCCTATCCCTTCTTACACACTGATAATCTGTATCGCCTCTCCCTAACCCTTCTTACACACTGATAATCTGTATCGCCTCTCCCTATCCCTTCTTACACACTGATAATCTGTATCGAATCTCCCAATCCCTTCTTACACACTGATAATCAGTATCGCCTCTCCCTATCCCTTCTTAGACACTGATAATCTGTATCGCCTCTCCCTATCCCTTCTAACACACTGATAATCTGTATCGCCTCTCCCTATCCCTTCTTACACACTGATAATCTGTATCGCCTCTCCCTATCCCTTCTTACACACTGATAATCTGTATCGAATCTCCCAATCCCTTCTTACACACTGATAATCAGTATCGCCTCTCCCTATCCCTTCTTACACACTGATAATCTGTATCGCCTCTCCCTATCCCTTCTTACACACTGATAATCTGTATCGCCTCTCCCTATCCCTTCATAAACACTGATAATCTGTATCGCCTCTCCCTATCCCTTCTTACACACTGATAATCGGTATCGCCTCTCCCTATCCCTTCTGACACACTGATAATCTGTATCGCGTCTCCCTATCCCTTCTTACACACTGGTAATCTGAATCGCCTCTCCCTATCCCTCCGTACACACTGATAATCTGTATCGCCTCTCCCTATCCCTTCTTACACACTGATAATCAGTATCGCCTCTCCCCATCCCTTCTTACACACTGATAATCTGTATCGCCTCTCCCTATCCCTTCTTTCGCACTGATAATCTGTATCGAATCTCCCTATCCCTTCATACACACTGATAATCAGTAACGCCTCTCCCTATCCCTTCTTACACACTGATAATCTGTATCGCCTCCCCCTATCCCTTCTTACACACTGATAATCTGTATCGGCTCTCCCAATCCCTTCTTAAACACTGATAATCTGTAGCGCCTCTCCCAATCCCTTCTTACACACTGATAATCTGTATCGCCTCTCCCTATCCCTTCTTACACACTGATAATCTGTATCGCCTCTCCCTATCCCTCCTTACACACTGATAATCTGTATCGCCTCTTCCTATCCCTTCTTACACGCTGATAATCTGTATCGCCTCTCCCTATCCCTTCTTACACACTGATAATCTGTATCGCCTCTCCCGATCCCTTCTTACACACTGATAATCCGTATCGCCACTCCCTATCCCTTCTTACACACTGATAATCTGTATCGCCTCTCCCTATCCCTTCTTACATACTGATAATGTGTATCGCCTCTCCCTATCGCTTCTTACATACTGATAATCTGAATCGACTCTCCCTATCCCCTCTTACACACCGATAACCTGTATCGTGTCTCCCTATCCCTTCTTAAACACTGATAATCTGTATCGCCTCTCCCTATCCCTTCGTACACACTGATAATCTTTATTGCCTCTCCCTATCCCTTCTTACACACTGATAATCTGTATCGCCTCTCCCTATCCCTTGTTGCACACGATAATCTGTATCGGCTCTCCCTATCGCTTCTTACATACTGATAATCTGTATCGACTCTCCCTATCCCCTCTTTCACACCGATAACCTGTATCGTGTCTCCCTATCCCTTCTTACACACTGATAATCTGTATCGCCTCTCCCTATAACTTCTTACACACTGATAATCTGTATAGCCTCTCCCTATCCCTTCTTACACACTGATAATCTGTATCGCCTCTCCCTATCCCATCTTACACACTGATAATCTGTATCGCCTCTCCCTATCCCTTCTTACACACTGATAATCTGCATCGCCTCTCCCTATCCCTTCTTACACACTGATAATCTGTATCGCCTCTCCCTATCCCTTCTTAAACACTGATAATCTGTATCGCCTCTCCCTATCCCTTCTTACACACTGATAATCTGTATCGCCTCTCCCTATCCTTCTTACACACTGAAAATCTGTATCGCCTCTCCCTATCCCGTCTTATACACTAATAATCTGTAACGCCTCTCCCTATCCCTTCTTACACACTGATAATCTTTATCGCTTCTCCCTATCCATTCTTACAAACTGATCATCTGTATCACCTCTCCCTATCCCTTCTTACACACTGATAATCTGTATCGCCTCTCCCTATCCCTTCTTAAACACTGATAATCTGTATCGCCTCTCCCTATCCCTTCTTACACACAGATAATCTGTATCGCCTCTCCGTATCCCATTTTACACACTGATAATCTGTATCGCCTCTCCCTGTCCCTTCATATACACTGATAATCTGTATCGCCGCTCACAATCCCTTCTTACACACTGATAATCTTTATCGCCTCTCCCTATCCCTTCTTTCACACCGATAATCTGTATCGCCTCTCCCTATCCCTTCTTACACACTGATAATCTGTATCGCCTCTCCCTATCCCTTCTTTCACACCGATAATCTGTATCGCCTCTCCCTATCCCTACATACACACTGATAATCTGTATCGCCTCTCCCTATCCTTTCTTACACACTGAAAAACTGTGTCGCCTCACCCTATCCCTTCTTACAGACTGATAATCTGTATCGCCTCTCCCTATCGCTTCATACACACTGAAAATCAGTATCGGCTCTCCCTATCCCTTCTTACACACTGATAATCTGTATCGCCTCTCCCAATCCATTCATACACACTGATAATCTGTATCGCCTCTCCCAATCCATTCTTACACACTGATAATCTGTATCGAATCTCCCTATCCCTTCTTACACACTGATAATCTGTATCGCCTCTCCCAATCCATTCTTACACACTGATAATCTGTATTGCCTCTCCCTATCCATTCTTACACACTGATAATCTGCATCGCCTCTCCCTATTCCTTCTTACACACTGATTATCTGTATCGCCTCTCCCTATCCCTTCATAAACATTGATAATCTGTATCGCCTCTCCCTATCCCTTCATAAACACTGACAATCTGTATCGCCTCTCCCTATCCCTTCTTACACACTGATAATCGGTATCGCCTCTCCCTGTCCCTTCTTACACACTGATAATCTGTATCGCCTCTCCCTATCCCATCTTACACACTCATAATCTGTATCGCCTCTCCCAATCCATTCTTACACACTGATAATCTGTATCGCCTCTCCCAATCCATTCTTACACACTGATAATCTGTATCGAATCTCCCTATCCCTTCTTACACACTGATAATCTGTATCGCCTCTCCCAATCCATTCTTACACACTGATAATCTGTATCGCCTCTCCCTATCCATTCTTACACACTGATAATCTGCATCGCCTCTCCCTATTCCTTCTTACACACTGATAATCGGTATCGCCTCTCCCTGCCCCTTCTTACACACTGATAATCTGTATCGCCTCTCCCTATCCCTTCATAAACACTGACAATCTGTATCGCCTCTCCCTATCCCTTCTTACACACTGATAATCGGTATCGCCTCTCCCTGTCCCTTCTTACACACTGATAATCTGTATCGCCTCTCCCTATCCCATCTTACACACTCATAATCTGTATCGCATCTCCCTATTCCTTCTTACGCACTGATAATCTGTATCGTCTCTCCCTATCCCTTCTTAAACACTCATAATCTGTATCGCCTCTCCCCATCCCTTCTTGCACACAGATAATCTGTATCGACTCTCCCTATCCCTTATTACAGACTGATAATCTGTATCGCCTCTCCCTATACCTTCTTACACACTGATAATCTGTATCGCCTCTCCCTATCCCTTCTTAGACACGGATAATCTGTATCGAATCTCCCTATCCCTTCTAACACACTGATAATCTGTTTCACCTCTCCCTATCCCTTCTTAAACACTGATAATCTGTATCGCCTCTCCCTATCCTTTCTTACACATTGATAATCTGTATCGCCTCTCCCTATCTCTTCTTACACACTGATAATCTGTATCGCCTCTCCCTATCCCTTCTTACACACTGATAATCTGTATCGCCTCTCCCTATCCCTTCATGAACACTGATAATCTGTATCGCCTCTCCCAATCCCTTCTTAAACAGTGATAATCTGTATCGCCTCTCCCTATCCATTCTTACACACTGATAATCTGTATCGCCTCTCCCTGTCCCTTCTTACACACTGATAATCTGTCTCGCCTCTCCCAATACCATTTTACACATTGATAATCTGTATAGCCTCTCCCTATCCCTTTTTACACACTGATAATCTGTATCTAATCTGCCTATCCCTTCTTACACAATGATAATCTGTATCGCCTCTCCCTATCCCTTCTTACACACTGATAATCTGTATCGCCTCTCCCTATCCCTTCTTACACTTTGATAATCTGTATCGAATCTCCCTATCCCTTCTTACACACTGATAATCTGTATCGGCTCTCCCTATCCCTTCATAAACATTGATAATCTGTATCGCCTCTCCCTTTCCCTTCTTACAAACTCATAATCTGTATCGCCTCTCCCTATCCCTTCTTACACACTGATAATCTGTATCGCCACTCCCTATCCCTTCTTACACACAGATAATCTGTATCGCTTCTCCGTATCCCTTCTTACACACTGATAATCTGTATCGCCTCTCCCTATCCCTCCTTACACATAGATAATCTGTATCGCCTCTCCCTATCCCTTCTTACAAACTGATAATTGGATCGCCTCTCCCTATCCCATCATAAACATGGATAATCTTTATCGCCTCTCCCTATCACTTCTTAAACACTGATAATCTGTATCGGCTCTCCCTATCCCTTCTTACACAATGATAATCTGTATCGCCTCTCCCTATCCCAATTTACACACAGATAATCTGTATCGCCTCTCCGTTTCCCTTCTTACACACTGATAATCTGTATCGCCTCTCTCTATCCCTTCTTACAGAATGATAATCTGTATCGTATCTCCCTATCCCTTCTTACACATAGATAATCTGTATTG
The DNA here is from genome assembly GCF_964194155.1 of Cetorhinus maximus. Classification (NCBI taxonomy): domain Eukaryota; kingdom Metazoa; phylum Chordata; class Chondrichthyes; order Lamniformes; family Cetorhinidae; genus Cetorhinus; species Cetorhinus maximus. The sequence continues at coordinate 167,406 of NW_027596485.1, forward strand.
CCTCTCTCTATCCCTTCTTACACAACTATAATCTGTATCGCCTCTCCCTATCCCTTCTTACACACTGATAATCAGTATCGCCTCTCCCTATCGCTTCTTACACACTGATAATCTGTATCGCCTCTCTCTATCCCTTCTTACACACTTATAACCTGTATCGCCTCTCCCTATCCCTTCTTACACACTGATAATCAGTATCGTCTCTCCCTATCCCGTCTTACAAACTGCTAATCTGTAACGACTCTCCCTATGCCTTCTTGCACACTGATAATCTGTATCGCCTCTCCCTATCCCTTCTTACACACTGATAAACTGTATCGCCTCTCCCTATCCCTTCTTACACACTGATAATCTCTATCGCATCTCCCTATCCCTTCTGACACACTGGAAATCTGTATCGCCTCTCCCTATACCTTCTTACACACTCATAATCTGTATCGCCTAACTCTACCCCTTCTTACACACCGATAATCTGTATCGCCTCTCCCTATACCTTCTAACACACTGATAATCTGTATCGCCTCTCCCTATCACTTCTTACACACTGATAATCTGTATCGCCTCTCCCTATCCCTTCTTACACACTGATAATCTGTATCGCCTCTCCCTATCCCTTCTTACACACTGATAATCTCTATCGCATCTCCCTATCCCTTCGGACACACTGGTAATCTGTATCGCCTCTCCCTATCCCTTCTTACACACTGATAATCTGTATCGCCTCTCCCTATCCCTTCTTACACACTGATAATCTGTATCGCCTCTCCCTATCCCTTTTTACACACTGATAATCTGTATCGGCTATCCCTATCGCGTCTTACACACTGATAATCTGAATCGACTCTTCCTATTCCTTCTTAAACACTGATAATCTGTATCGCCTCTCCCTATCCCTTCTTACAATCATATAATTGGATCGGCTCTCCCTATTCCTTCTTAAACACTGATAATCTGTATCGCCTCTCCCTATCCCTTCTTACACACTGATAATCTGTATCGCCTCTCCCTATCCCTTCTTACACACTGATAATCTGTATCGCCTCTCCCTATCCCTTCTTACACACTGATAATCTGTATCGCCTCTCCCTATCCCTTCTTAAACACTGATAATCTGTATCGCCTCTCCCTATCCCTTCTTACACACTGATAATCTGTATCAAATCTCCCTATCCCTTCTTACACACTGATAATCTGTATCGCCTCTCCCTATCCCTTCTTACACACTGATAATCTGTATCGCCTCTCCCTATCCCTTCTTACACACAGATAATCTGTATCGCCTCTCCGTATCCCTTCTTACACACTGATAATCTGTATCGCCTCTCCCTTTCCCTTCTTACACACTGATAATCTGTATCGTATCTCCCTATCCCTTCTTACACACTGATAATCTGTATCGCCTCTCCCTATCCCTTCTAACAGACTGATAATCAGTATCGCCTCTCCCTATCCCTTCTTACACACTGATAATCTGTATAGGCTCTCTCTATCCCTTCTTACACACTGATAATCTGTATCGACTCTCCCTATCCCTTCTTACACACTGATAATCTGTATCGCCTCTCCCTATCCCTTCTTACACACTGATAATCTGTATCGCCTCTCCCAATCCCTTCTTACACACTGATAATCTCTATCGCATCTCCCTATCCCTTCTGACACACTGGTAATTTGTATCGCCTTTCCCTATCCCTTCTTACACACTCATAATCTGTATCGCCTCACCCTATCCCTTCGTACACACCGATAATCTGTATCGCCTCTCCCTATACCTTCTTACAAACTGATAATCTGTATCGCCTCTCCCTATCCCTTCTTATACACTGATAATCTGTATCGCCTCTCCCTATCCCTTCTTACACACTGATAATCTATATCGCCTCTCCCTATCCCTACTGACACAATGACAATCTGTATCACCTATCCCTATCCCTTCTTACACACTGTTCATCTGTATCGCCTCTCCCTATCCCTTCTTACACACTGATAATCTGTATCGCCTCTCCCTATCCCTTCTTACAAACTGATAATCTGTATCGCCTCTCCCTATCCCTTCGTACACACTGATAATCTGTATCGGCTATCCCTATCGCTTCTTACACACTGATAATCAGTATCGGCTCTCCCTATCCCTTCTTAAACACTGATAATCTGTATCGCCTCTCCCTATCCCTTCTTACACACTGATAATCTGTATCGGCTCTCCATATCCCTTCTTAAACACTGATAATCTGTATCGCCTCTCCCTATCCCTTCGTACACACTGATAATCTGTATCGCCTCTCCCTATCCCTTCTTACACACTGATAATCTGTATCGCCTCTCCCTATCCCTTCTTACACACTGATAATCTGTATCGAATCTCCCAATCCCTTCTTACACACTGATAATCAGTATCGCCTCTCCCTATCACTTCTTACACACTGATAATCTGTATCGCCTCTCCCTATCCCTTCTAACACACTGATAATCTGTATCGCCTCTCCCTATCCCTTCTTACACACTGATAATCTGTATCGCCTCTCCCTATCCCTTCTTACACACTGAAAATCTGTATCGAATCTCCCAATCCCTTCATCCACACTGATAATCAGTATCGCCTCTCCCTATCCCTTCTTACACACTGATAATCTGTATCGCCTCTCCCTATCCCTTCTTACACACTGATAATCTGTATCGCCTCTCCCTATCCCTTCATAAACACTGATAATCTGTATCGCCTCTCCCTATCCATTCTTAAACGCTGATAATCTGTATCGCCTTTCCCTATCACATTTTACACACTGATAATCTCTATCGATTCTCCTTATCCCATCTTACACACTGATAATCTGTTTCCCCACTCCCTATCCCTTCTTACACACTGATAATCTGATTCGCCTCTCCCTATCCCTTCTTACACAATGATAATCTGTATCGCCTCTCCCTATCCCTTTTTACACACTGATAATCTCTATCGCTTCTCCCTGTCCCTTCTTACACAATGATAATCTCTATCGCCACTCCCTATCCCTTCTTACACAATGATAATCTGTATCGCCTCTCCCTATCCCTTCTTACACACTGATAATCTGTATCGCCTCTCCCAATCCATTCTGACACACTGATAATCTGCATCGCTTCTCCCTATCTCTTCTTACACACTGATAATCTGTATCGCCTCTCCCTATCCCTACTTACACACTGAAAAACTGTGTCGCCTCACCCAATCCCTTCTTACAGACTGATAATCTGTATCGCCTCTCCCTATCGCTTCTTAAACACTGATAAACTGTTTCGCCTCACCCTATCCCTTCTTACACACTGATAATCTGTATCGCCTCTCCCTATCCCTCCATACACACTGATAATCTGTATCGCCTCTCCCTATCCCTTCTTACACACTGATAATCTGTATCGCCTCTCCCTATCCCTTCATAAACACTGATAATCTGTATCACCTCTCCCTATACCTTTTAAACACTGATAATCTGTATCGCCTCTCCCTTTCCCTTCTTACACACTGATAATCTGTATCGTATCTCCCTATCCCTTCTTACACACTGATAATCTGTATCGCCTCTCCCTATCCCTTCTAACAGACTGATAATCAGTATCGCCTCTCCCTATCCCTTCTTACACACTGATAATCTGTATCGACTCTCCCTATCCCTTCTTACACACTGATAATCTGTATCGCCTCTCCCTATCCCTTCTTACACACTGATAATCTGTATCGCATCTCCCAATCCCGTCTTACACACTGATAATCTCTATCGCATCTCCCTATCCCTTCTGACACACTGGTAATCTGTATCTCCTCTCCCTATCCCTTCTTACACACTCATAATCTGTATCGCCTCACCCTATCCCTTCTTACACACCGATAATCTGAATCGCCTCTCCCTATACCTTCTTACAAACTGATAATCTGTATCGCCTCTCCCTATCCCTTCTTACACACTGATAATCTCTATCGACTCTCCCTATCCCTTCTTACACACTGATAATCTGTATCGCCTCTCCCTATCCCTTCTTACAAACTGATAATCTGTATCGCCTCTCCCTATCCCTTCTTACACACTGATAATCTGTATCGGCTATCCCTATCGCTTCTTACAAATTGATAATCTGTATCGACTCTTCCTATCCCTTCTTAAACACTGATAATCTGTATCGCCTCTCCCTATCCCATTTTACACACTGATAATCAGTATCGGCTCTCCCTATCCCTTCTTACACACTGATAATCTGTATCGCCTCTCCCTATCCCTTCTTACACACTGATAATCTGTATCGCCTCTCCCAATCCATTCTTACACACTGATAATCTGTATCGAATCTCCCTATCGCTTCTTACACACTGATAATCTGTATCGCCTCTCCCTATCCATTCTTACACACTGATAATCTGTATCGCCTCTCCCTATCCATTCTTACACACTGATAATCTGCATCGCCTCTCCCTATTCATTCTTACACACTGATAATCTGTATCGCCTCTCCCTAAACCTTCATAAACACTGATAATCTGTATCGCCTCTCCCTATCCCTTCTTACACACTGATAATCTGTATCGCCTCTCCCTATCCCTTCATAAACACTGATAATCTGTATCGCCTCTCCCTATCCCTTCTTACACACTGATAATCGGTATCGCCTCTCCCTGTCCCTTCCTACACACTGATAATCTGTATCGCCTCTCCCTATCCCTTCTTACACACTCATAATCTGTATCGCCTCTCCCTATCCCTTCTTATGCACTGATAATCTGTATCGCCTCTCCCTATCCCTTCTTAAACACTGATAATCTGTATCGCCTCTCCCCATCCCTTCTTGCACACAGATAATCTGTATCGCCTCTCCCTATCCCTTCTGACACACTGATAATCTGTTTCACCTCTCCCTATCCCTTCTTAAACACTGATAATCTGTATCGCCTCTCCCTATCCCTTCTTACACATTGATAATCTGTCTCGCCTCTCCCAATACCATTTTACACATTGATAATCTGTATCGCCTCTCCCTATCCCTTTTTACACACTGATAATCTGTATCGAATCTGCCTATCCCTTCTTACACACTGATAATCTGTATCGCCTCTCCCTATCCCTTCTTACACACTGATAATCTGTATCGCCTCTCCCTATCCCTTCTTACACTTTGATAATCTGTATCGAATCTCCCTATCCCTTCTTACACACTGATAATCTGTATCGGCTCTCCCCATCCCTTCATAAACATTGATAATCTGTATCGCCTCTCCCTTTCCCTTCTTACACACTCATAATCTGTATCGCCTCTCCCTATCCCTTCTTACACACTGATAATCTGTATCGCCTCTCCCTATCCCTTCTTACACACAGATAATCTGTATCGCCTCTCCGTATCCCTTCTTACACACTGATAATCTGTATCGCCTCTCCCTATCCCTTCTTACACACTGATAATCTGTATCGCCTCTCCCTATCCCTTCTTACAAACTGATAATCTGTATCGCCTCTCCCTATCCCATCATAAACATGGATAATCTTTATCGCCTCTCCCTATCACTTCTTAAACACTGATAATCTGTATCGCCTCTCCCTATCCCTTCTTACACAATGATAATCTGTATAGCCTCTCCCTATCCCTTCTTACACACAGATAATCTGTATCGCCTCTCCGTTTCCCTTCTTACACACTGATAATCTGTATCGCCTCTATCTATCCCTTCTTACAGAATGATAATCTGTATCGTATCTCCCTATCCCTTCTTACACATAGATAATCTGTATCGCCTCTCCCTATCCCTTCTTACACACTGATAATCTGTATCGCCTCTCCCTATCCCTTCTTTCACACTGATAATCTGTATTGCCTCTCTCTATCCCTTCTTACACAACTATAATCTGTATCACCTCTCCCTATCCCTTCATACACACTGATAATCAGTATCGCCTCTCCCTATCGCTTCTTACACACTGATAATCTGTATCGCCTCTCTCTATCCCTTCTTACACACTGATAATCAGTATCGTCTCTCCCTATCCCTTCTTACAAACTGCTAATCTGTATCGACTCTCCCTATCCCTTCTTGCACACTGATAATCGGTATCGCCTCTCCCTATCCCTTCTTACACACTGATAAACTGTATCGCCTCTCCCTATCCCTTCTTACACACTGATAATCTCTATCGCATCTCCCTATCCCTTCTGACACACTGGAAATCTGTATCGCCTCTCCCTATACCTTCTTACACTCTCATAATCTGTATCGCCTCACCCTACCCCTTCTTACACACTGATAATCTGTATCGCCTCTCCCTATCCCTTCGTACACTCATATAATCTGTATCGGCTCTCCCTATTCCTTCTTAAACACTGATAATCTGTATCGCCTCTCCCTATCCCTTCTTACACACTGATAATCTGTATCGCCTCTCCCTATCCCTTCTTACACACTGATAATCTGTATCGCCTCTCCCTATCCCTTCTTACACACTGATAATCTGTATCGCCTCTCCCTATCCCTTCTTACACACTGATAATCTGTATCGCCTCTCCCTATCCCTTCTTACACACTGATAATCTGTATCGAATCTCCCTATCCCTTCTTACACACTGATAATCTGTATCGCCTCTCCCTATCCCTTCTTACACACTGATAATCTGTATTGCCTCTCCCTATCCCTTCTTACACACAGATAATCTGTATCGCCTCTCCGTATCCCTTCTTACACACTGATAATCTGTATCGCCTCTCCCTTTCCCTTCTTACACACTGATAATCTGTATCGCCTCTCCCTATCCCTTCTAACAGACTGATAATCAGTATCGCCTCTCCCTATCCCTTCTTACACACTGATAATCTGTATCGCCTCTCTCTATCCCTTCTTACACACTGATAATCTGTATTGACTCTCCCTATCCCTTCTTACACACTGATAATCTGTATCGGCTCTTCCTATCCCTTCATAAACATTGATAATCTGTATCGCCTCTCCCTTTCCCTTCTTACACACTCATAATCTGTATCGCCTCTCCCTATCCCTTCTTACACACTGATAATCTGTATCGCCTCTCCCTATCCCTTCTTACAAACAGATAATCTGTATCGCCTCTCCGTATCCCTTCTTACACACTGATAATCTGTATCGCCTCTCCCTATCCCTTCTTTCACACTGATAATCTGTATTGCCTCTCTCTATCCCTTCTTACACAACTATAATCTGTATCGCCTCTCCCTATCCCTTCATACACACTGATAATCAGTATCGCCTCTCCCTATCGCTTCTTACACACTGATAATCTGTATCGCCTCTCTCTATCCCTTCTTACACACTGATAATCTGTATCGCCTCTCCCTATCCCTTCTTACACACTGATAATCAGTATCGTCTCTCCCTATCCCTTCTTACAAACTGCTAATCTGTATCGACTCTCCCTATCCCTTCTTGCACACTGATAATCGGTATCGCCTCTCCCTATCCCTTCTTACACACTGATAAACTGTATCGCCTCTCCCTATCCCTTCTTACACACTGATAATGTCTATCGCATCTCCCTATCCCTTCTGACACACTGGAAATCTGTATCGCCTCTCCCTATACCTTCTTACACTCTCATAATCTGTATCGCCTCACCCTACCCCTTCTTACACACTGATAATCTGTATCGCCTCTCCCTATCCCTTCGTACACTCATATAATCTGTATCGGCTCTCCCTATTCCTTCTTAAACACTGATAATCTGTATCGCCTCTCCCTATCCCTTCTTACACACTGATAATCTGTATCGCCTCTCCCTATCCCTTCTTACACACTGATAATCTGTATCGCCTCTCCCTATCCCTTCTTACACACTGATAATCTGTATCGCCTCTCCCTATCCCTTCTTACACACTGATAATCTGTATCGCCTCTCCCTATCCCTTCTTACACACTGATAATCTGTATCGAATCTCCCTATCCCTTCTTACACACTGATAATCTGTATCGCCTCTCCCTATCCCTTCTTACACACTGATAATCTGTATTGCCTCTCCCTATCCCTTCTTACACACAGATAATCTGTATCGCCTCTCCGTATCCCTTCTTACACACTGATAATCTGTATCGCCTCTCCCTTTCCCTTCTTACACACTGATAATCTGTATCGCCTCTCCCTATCCCTTCTAACAGACTGATAATCAGTATCGCCTCTCCCTATCCCTTCTTACACACTGATAATCTGTATCGCCTCTCTCTATCCCTTCTTACACACTGATAATCTGTATTGACTCTCCCTATCCCTTCTTACACACTGATAATCTGTATCGGCTCTTCCTATCCCTTCATAAACATTGATATTCTGTATCGCCTCTATCTATCCCTTCTTACAGAATGATAATCTGTATCGTATCTCCCTATCCCTTCTTACACATAGATAATCTGTATCGCCTCTCCCTATCCCTTCTTACACACTGATAATCTGTATCGCCTCTCCCTATCCCTTCTTTCACACTGATAATCTGTATCGCCTCTCCCTATCCCTTCTTACACACTGATAATCTGTATCGCCTCTCCCTATCCCTTCTTACACACAGATAATCTGTATCGCCTCTCCGTATCCCTTCTTACACACTGATAATCTGTATCGCCTCTCCCTATCCCTTCTTACACACTGATAATCTGTATCGCCTCTCCCTATCCCTTCTTACAAACTGATAATCTGTATCGCCTCTCCCTATCCCATCATAAACATGGATAATCTTTATCGCCTCTCCCTATCACTTCTTAAACACTGATAATCTGTATCGCCTCTCCCTATCCCTTCTTACACAATGATAATGTGTATCGCCTCTCCCTATCCCTTCTTCCACACAGATAATCTGTATCGCCTCTCCGTTTCCCTTCTTACACACTGATAATCTGTATCGCCTCTATCTATCCCTTCTTACAGAATGATAATCTGTATCGTATCTCCCTATCCCTTCTTACACATAGATAATCTGTATCGCCTCTCCCTATCCCTTCTTACACACTGATAATCTGTATCGCCTCTCCCTATCCCTTCTTTCACACTGATAATCTGTATTGCCTCTCTCTATCCCTTCTTACACAACTATAATCTGTATCGCCTCTCCCTATCCCTTCATACACACTGATAATCAGTATCGCCTCTCCCTATCGCTTCTTACACACTGATAATCTGTATCGCCTCTCTCTATCCCTTCTTACACACTGATAATCTGTATCGCCTCTCCCTATCCCTTCTTACACACTGATAATCAGTATCGTCTCTCCCTATCCCTTCTTACAAACTGCTAATCTGTATCGACTCTCCCTATCCCTTCTTGCACACTGATAATCGGTATCGCCTCTCCCTATCCCTTCTTACACACTGATAAACTGTATCGCCTCTCCCTATCCCTTCTTACACACTGATAATCTCTATCGCATCTCCCTATCCCTTCTGACACACTGGAAATCTGTATCGCCTCTCCCTATACCTTCTTACACTCTCATAATCTGTATCGCCTCACCCTACCCCTTCTTACACACTGATAATCTGTATCGCCTCTCCCTATCCCTTCGTACACTCATATAATCTGTATCGGCTCTCCCTATTCCTTCTTAAACACTGATAATCTGTATCGCCTCTCCCTATCCCTTCTTACACACTGATAATCTGTATCGCCTCTCCCTATCCCTTCTTACACACTGATAATCTGTATCGCCTCTCCCTATCCCTTCTTACACACTGATAATCTGTATCGCCTCTCCCTATCCCTTCTTACACACTGATAATCTGTATCGCCTCTCCCTATCCCTTCTTACACACTGATAATCTGTATCGAATCTCCCTATCCCTTCTTACATACTGATAATCTGTATCGCCTCTCCCTATCCCTTCTTACACACTGATAATCTGTATTGCCTCTCCCTATCCCTTCTTACACACAGATAATCTGTATCGCCTCTCCGTATCCCTTCTTACACACTGATAATCTGTATCGCCTCTCCCTTTCCCTTCTTACACACTGATAATCTGTATCGCCTCTCCCTATCCCTTCTAACAGACTGATAATCAGTATCGCCTCTCCCTATCCCTTCTTACACACTGATAATCTGTATCGCCTCTCTCTATCCCTTCTTACACACTGATAATCTGTATTGACTCTCCCTATCCCTTCTTACACACTGATAATCTGTATCGGCTCTTCCTATCCCTTCATAAACATTGATAATCTGTATCGCCTCTATCTATCCCTTCTTACAGAATGATAATCTGTATCGTATCTCCCTATCCCTTCTTACACATAGATAATCTGTATCGCCTCTCCCTATCCCTTCTTACACACTGATAATCTGTATCGCCTCTCCCTATCCCTTCTTTCACACTGATAATCTGTATTGCCTCTCCCTATCCCTTCTTACACACTGATAATCTGTATCGCCTCTCCCTATCCCTTCTTACACACTGATAACCTGTATCGCCTCTCCCTATCCCTTCTTACACACTGATAATCTGTATCGCCTCTCCCTATCCCTTCTTACACACTGATAATCTGTATCGAATCTCCCTATCCCTTCTTTCACACTGATAATCTGTATCGCCTCTCCCTATCCCTTCTTACACACTGATAATCTGTATTGCCTCTCCCTATCCCTTCTTACACACAGATAATCTGTATCGCCTCTCCGTATCCCTTCTTACACACTGATAATCTGTATCGCCTCTCCCTTTCCCTTCTTACACACTGATAATCTGTATCGCCTCTCCCTATCCCTTCTAACAGACTGATAATCAGTATCGCCTCTCCCTATCCCTTCTTACACACTGATAATCTGTATCGCCTCTCTCTATCCCTTCTTACACACTGATAATCTGTATCGACTCTCCCTATCCCTTCTTACACACTGATAATCTGTATCGCCTCTCCCAATCCCTTCTTACACACTGATAATCTCTATCGCATCTCCCTATCCCTTCTGACACACTGGTAATTTGTATCGCCTCTCCCTATCCCTTCTTACACACTCATGATCTGTATCGCCTCACCCTATCCCTTCGTACACACCGATAATCTGTATCGCCTCTCCCTATACCTTCTTACAAACTGATAATCTGTATCGCCTCTCCCTATCCCTTCTTACACACTGATAATCTGTATCGCCTCTCCCTATCCCTTCTTACAAACTGATAATCTGTATCGCCTCTCCCTATCCTTTCTTACACACTGATAATCTGTATCGGCTATCCCTATCGCTTCTTACAAACTGATAATCTGTATCGACTCTTCCTATCCCTTCTTAAACACTGATAATCTGTATCGCCTCTCCCTATCCCTTCTTACACACTGATAATCAGTATCGGCTCTCCCTATCCCTTCTTAAACACTGATAATCTGTATCGCCTCTCCCTATCCCTTCTTACACACTGATAATCTGTATCGCCTCTCCCTATCCCTTCTTACACACTGATAATCTGTATCGCCTCTCCCTATCCCTCCTGACACACTGATAATCTGTATCGCCTCTCCCTATCCCTTCTTACACACTGATAATCTGTATCGGGTCTCCCTATCCCTTCTTACACACTGATAATCGGTATCGCCTCTCCCTATCCCTTCTTACACACTGATAATCTGTATCGCCTCTCCCTATCCCTTCTTACACACTGATAATCTGTATCGGTTCTCCCTATCCCTTCTTACACACTGATAATCTGTATCGCCTCTCCCAATCCCTTCTTACATCTGATAATCTGTATCGCCTCTCCATATCCCTCCTTAACATACTGATAATCGGTATCGCCTCTCCCTATCCCTTCTTACACACTGAGAATCTGTATCGCCTCTCCCAATCCCTTCTTACACACTGATAATCTGTATCGCCTCTCCCTTTCCCTTCTTACACACTGATAATCTGTATCGCCTCTCCTTATCCCTTCTTACACACTGATAATCTGTATCGCCTCTCCCTATGCCTTCTTACACACTGATAATCTGTATCGCCTCTCCCTATCCCTTCTTACACACTGATAATCTCTATCGCATCTCCCTATCCCTTCTTACACACTGATAATCTGTATCGCCTCTCCCTATCCCTTCTGACACACTGGTAATCTGTATCGCCTCTCCCTATCCCTTCATACACACTCATAATCTGTATCGCCTCACCCTATCCCTTCTTACACACTGATAATCTTTATCGCCTCTCCCTATCACTTCTTACACACTGATAATCTGTATCGCCTCTCCCTATCCCTTCTTACACACTGATAATCTCTATCGCATCTCCCTATCCCTTCTGAAACACTCGTAATCTGTATCGCCTCTCCCTATCCCTTCTGACACACTGATAAACTGTATCGCCTCTCCCTATCCCTTCTTACACACTGATAATCTGTCTCGCCTCTCCCAATACCATTTTACACATTGATAATCTGTATCGCCTCTCCCTATCCCTTTTTACACACTGATAATCTGTATCGAATCTGCCTATCCCTTCTTACACAATGATAATCTGTATCGCCTCTCCCTATCCCTTCATACACACTGATAATCTGTATCGCCTCTCCCTATCCCTTCTTACACTTTGATAATCTGTATCGAATCTCCCTATCCCTTCTTACACACTGATAATCTGTATCGGCTCTCCCTATCCCGTCATAAACATTGATAATCTGTATCGCCTCTCCCTTTCCCTTCTTACACACTCATAATCTGTATCGCCTCTCCCTATCCCTTCTTACACACTGATAATCTGTATCGCCTCTCCCTATCCCTTCTTACACACAGATAATCTGTATCGCCTCTCCGTATCCCTTCTTACACACTGATAATCTGTATCGCCTCTCCCTATCCCTTCTTACACACTGATAATCTGTATCGCCTCTCCCTATCCCTTCTTACAAACTGATAATTGGATCGCCTCTCCCTATCCCATCATAAACATGGATAATCTTTATCGCCTCTCCCTATCACTTCTTAAACACTGATAATCTGTATCGGCTCTCCCTATCCCTTCTTACACAATGATAATCTGTATCGCCTCTCCCTATCCCATCTTACACACAGATAATCTGTATCGCCTCTCCGTTTCCCTTCTTACACACTGATAATCTGTATCGCCTCTCTCTATCCCTTCTTACAGAATGATAATCTGTATCGTATCTCCCTATCCCTTCTTACACATAGATAATCTGTATCGCCTCTCCCTATCCCTTCTTACACACTGATAATCTGTATCGCCTCTCCCTATCCCTTCTTTCACACTGATAATCTGTATTGCCTCTCTCTATCCCTTCTTACACAACTATAATCTGTATCGCCTCTCCCTATCCCTTCTTACACACTGATAATCAGTATCGCCTCTCCCTATCGCTTCTTACACACTGATAATCTGTATCGCCTCTCTCTATCCCTTCTTACACACTTATAACCTGTATCGCCTCTCCCTATCCCTTCTTACACACTGATAATCAGTATCGTCTCTCCCTATCCCATCTTACAAACTGCTAATCTGTATCGACTCTCCCTATCCCTTCTTGCACACTGATAATCGGTATCGCCTCTCCCTATCCCTTCTTACACACTGATAAACTGTATCGACTCTCCCTATCCCTTCTTACACACTGATAATCTCTATCGCATCTCCCTATCCCTTCTGACACACTGGAAATCTGTATCGCTTCTCCCTATACCTTCTTACACACACATAATCTGTATCGCCTCACTCTACCCCTTCTTACACACCGATAATCTGTATCGCCTCTCCCTATACCTTCTAACACACTGATAATCTGTATCGCCTCTCCCTATCACTTCTTACACACTGATAATCTGTATCGCCTCTCCCTATCCCTTCTTACACACTGATAATCTGTATCGCCTCTCCCTATCCCTTCTTACACACTGATAATCTCTATCGCATCTCCCTATCCCTTCTGACACACTGGTAATCTGTATCGCCTCTCCCTATCCCTTCTTACACACTGATAATCTGTATCGCCTCTCCCTATCCCTTCTTACACACTGATAATCTGTATCGCCTCTCCCTATCCCTTTTTACACACTGGTAATCTGTATCGGCTATCCCTATCGCGTCTTACACACTGATAATCTGAATCGACTCTTCCTATTCCTTCTTAAACACTGATAATCTGTATCGCCTCTCCCTATCCCTTCTTACACTCATATAATTGGATCAGCTCTCCCTATTCCTTCTTAAACACTGATAATCTGTATCGCCTCTCCCTATCCCTTCTTACACACTGATAATCTGTATCGCCTCTCCCTATCCCTTCTTACACACTGATAATCTGTATCGCCTCTCCCTATCCCTTCTTACACACTGATAATCTGTATCGCCTCTCCCTATCCCTTCTTAAACACTGATTATCTGTATCGCCTCTCCCTATCCCTTCTTACACACTGATAATCTGTATCGAATCTCCCTATCCCTTCTTACACACTGATAATCTGTATCGCCTCTCCCTATCCCTTCTTACACACTGTTAATCTGTATCGCCTCTCCCTATCCCTTCTTACACACAGATAATCTGTATCGCCTCTCCGTATCCCTTCTTACACACTGATATTCTGTATCGCCTCTCCCTTTCCCTTCTTACACACTGATAATCTGTATCGTATCTCCCTATCCCTTCTTACACACTGATAATCTGTATCGCCTCTCTCTATCCCTTCTTACACACTGATAATCTGTATCGACTCTCCCTATCCCTTCTTACACACTGATAATCTGTATCGCCTCTCCCTATCCCTTCTTACACACTGATAATCTGTATCGCCTCTCCCAATCCCTTCTTACACACTGATAATCTCTATCGCATCTCCCTATCCCTTCTGACACACTGGTAATTTGTATCGCCTTTCCCTATCCCTTCTTACACACTCATAATCTGTATCGCCTCACCCTATCCCTTCGTACACACCGATAATCTGTATCGCCTCTCCCTATACCTTCTTACAAACTGATAATCTGTATCGCCTCTCCCTATCCCTTCTTACACACTGATAATCTGTATCGCCTCTCCCTATCCCTTCTTACACACTGATAATCTATATCGCCTCTCCCTATCCCTACTGACACAATGACAATCTGTATCACCTATGCCTATCCCTTCTTACACACTGTTCATCTGTATCGCCTCTCCCTATCCCTTCTTACACACTGATAATCTGTATCGCCTCTCTCTATCCCTTCTTACAAACTGATAATCTGTATCGCCTCTCCCTATCCCTTCGTACACACTGATAATCTGTATCGGCTATCCCTATCGCTTCTTACAAACTGATAATCTGTATCGACTCTTCCTATCCCTTCTTAAACACTGATAAACTGTATCGCCTCTCCCTATCCCTTCTTACACACTGATAATCAGTATCGGCTCTCCCTATCCCTTCTTAAACACTGATAATCTGTATCGCCTCTCCCTATCCCTTCTTACACACTGATAATCTGTATCGGCTCTCCATATCCCTTCTTAAACACTGATAATCTGTATCGCCTCTCGCTATCCCTTCGTACACACTGATAATCTGTATCGCCTCTCCCTATCCCTTCTTACACACTGATAATCTGTATCGCCTCTCCCTATCCCTTCTTACACACTGATAATCTGTATCGAATCTCCCAATCCCTTCTTACACACTGATAATCAGTATCGCCTCTCCCTATCACTTCTTACACACTGATAATCTGTATCGCCTCTCCCTATCCCTTCTAACACACTGATAATCTGTATCGCCTCTCCCTATCCCTTCTTACACACTGATAATCTGTATCGCCTCTCCCTATCCCTTCTTACACACTGACAATCTGTATCGAATCTCCCAATCCCTTCTTCCACACTGATAATCAGTATCGCCTCTCCCTATCCCTTCTTACACACTGATAATCTGTATCGCCTCTCCCTATCCCTTCTTACACACTGAAAATCTGTATCGCCTCTCCCTATCCCTTCATAAACACTGATAATCTGTATCGCCTCTCCCTATCCATTCTTAAACGCTGATAATCTGTATCGCCTCTCCCTATCCTTTCTTACACACTGATAATCGGTATCGCCACTCCCTATCCCTTCTTACACACTGATAATCTGTATCGCCTCTCCCTATCCCAAATTACACACTGATAATCTGTAACGCCTCTCCCAATCCATTCTTACACACTGATAATCTTTTTCGCCTCTCCCAATCCATTCTTACACACTGATAATCTGTATCGTCTTTCCCTATCACATTTTACACACTGATAATCTCTATCGCCTCTCCTTATCCCATCTTACACACTGATAATCTGTTTCCCCACTCCCTATCCCTTCTTACACACTGATAATCTGTTTCGCCTCTCCCTATCACTTCTTACACAATGATAATCTGTATCGCCTCTCCCTATCCCTTTTTACACACTGATAATCTCTATCGCCTCTCCCTGTCCCTTCTTACACAATGATAATCTCTATCGCCACTCCCTATCCCTTCTTACACAATGATAATCTGTATCGCCTCTCCCTATCCCTTCTTACACACTGATAATCTGTATCGCCTCTCCCAATCCATTCTGACACACTGATAATCTGCATCGCTTCTCCCTATCCCTTCTTCCACACTGATAATCTGTATCGCCTCTCCCTATCCCTACTTACACACTGATAATCTGTATCGCCTCTCCCTATCGCTTCTTACACACTGAAAAACTGTGTCGCCTCACCCTATCCCTTCTTACAGACTGATAATCTGTATCGCCTCTCCCTATCGCTTCTTAAACACTGATAAACTGTTTCGCCTCACCCTATCCCTTCTTACACACTGATAATCTGTATCGCCTCTCCCTATCCCTCCATACACACTGATAATCTGTATCGCCTCTCCCTATCCCTTCTTACACACTGATAATCTGTATCGCCTCTCCCTATCCCTTCATAAACACTGATAATCTGTATCACCTCTCCCTATACCTTTTAAACACTGATAATCTGTATCGCCTCTCCCTTTCCCTTCTTACACACTGATAATCTGTATCGTATCACCCTATCCCTTCTTACACACTGATAATCTGTATCGGCTCTCCCTATCCCTTCTAACAGACTGATAATCAGTATCGCCTCTCCCTATCCCTTCTTACACACTGATAATCTGTATCGACTCTCCCTATCCCTTCTTACACACTGATAATATGTATCGCCTCTCCCTATCCCTTCTTACACACTGATAATCTGTATCGCATCTCCCAATCCCTTCTTACACACTGATAATCTCTATCGCATCTCCCTATCCCTTCTGACACACTGGTAATCTGTATCGCCTCTCCCTATCCCTTCTTACACACTCATAATCTGTATCGCCTCACCCTATCCCTTCTTACACACCGATAATCTGAATCGCCTCTCCCTATACCTTCTTACAATCTGATAATCTGTATCGCCTCTCCCTATCCCTTCTTACACACTGATAATCTCAATCGCCTCTCCCTATCCCTTCTTACACACTGATAATCTGTATCGCCTCTCCCTATCCCTTCTTACAAACTGATAATCTGTATCGCCTCTCCCTATCCCTTCTTACACACTGATAATCTGTATCGGCTATCCCTATCGCTTCTTACAAATTGATAATCTGTATCGACTCTTCCTATCCCTTCTTAAACACTGATAATCTGTATCGCCTCTCCCTATCCCATTTTACACACTGATAATCAGTATCGGCTCTCCCTATCCCTTTTTACACACTGATAATCTGTATCGCCTCTCCCTATCCCTTCTTACACACTGATAATCTGTATCGCCTCTCCCAATCCATTCTTACACACTGATAATCTGTATCGAATCTCCCTATCCCTTCTTACACACTGATAATCTGTATCGCCTCTCCCTATCCATTCTTACACACTGATAATCTGTATCGCCTCTCCCTATCCATTCTTACACACTGATAATCTGCATCGCCTCTCCCTATTCCTTCTTACACACTGATAATCTGTATCGCCTCTCCCTATCCCTTCATAAACACTGATAATCTGTATCGCCTCTCCCTATCCCTTCTTACACACTGATAATCTGTATCGGCTCTCCCTATCCCTTCATAAACACTGATAATCTGTATCGCCTCTCCCTATCCCTTCTTACACACTGATAATCGGTATCGCCTCTCCCTGTCCCTTCTTACACACTGATAATATGTATCGCCTCTCCCTATCCCTTCTTACACACTCATAATCTGTATCGCCTCTCCCTATCCCTTCTTATGCACTGATAATCTGTATCGAATCTCCCTATCACTTCTGACACACTGATAATCTGTTTCACCTCTCCCTATCCCTTCTTAGACACTGATAATCTGTATCGCCTCTCCCTATCCCTTCTTACACACTGATAATCTGTATCGCCTCTCCCTATCCCTTCTTACACACTGATAATCTATATCGCCTCTCCCTATCCCTACTGACACAATGACAATCTGTATCACCTATCCCTATCCCTTCTTACACACTGTTCATCTGTATCGCCTCTCCCTATCCCTTCTTACACACTGATAATCTGTATCGCCTCTCCCTATCCCTTCTTACAAACTGATAATCTGTATCGCCTCTCCCTATCCCTTCGTACACACTGATAATCTGTATCGGCTATCCCTATCGCTTCTTACAAACTGATAATCTGTATCGACTCTTCCTATCCCTTCTTAAACACTGATAATCTGTATCGCCTCTCCCTATCCCTTCTTACACACTGATAATCAGTATCGGCTCTCCCTATCCCTTCTTAAACACTGATAATCTGTATCGCCTCTCCCTATCCCTTCTTACACACTGATAATCTGTATCGGCTCTCCATATCCCTTCTTAAACACTGATAATCTGTATCGCCTCTCCCTATCCCTTCGTACACACTGATAATCTGTATCGCCTCTCCCTATCCCTTCTTACACACTGATAATCTGTATCGCCTCTCCCTATCCCTTCTTACACACTGATAATCTGTATCGAATCTCCCATTCCCTTCTTTCACACTGATAATCAGTATCGCCTCTCCCTATCACTTCTTACACACTGATAATCTGTATCGCCTCTCCCTATCCCTTCTAACACACTGATAATCTGTATCGCCTCTCCCTATCCCTTCTTACACACTGGTAATCTGTATCGCCTCTCCCTATCCCTTCTTACACACTGAAAATCTGTATCGAATCTCCCAATCCCTTCTTCCACACTGATAATCAGTATCGCCTCTCCCTATCCCTTCTTACACACTGATAATCTGTATCGCCTCTCCCTATCCCTTCTTACACACTGATAATCTGTATCGCCTCTCCCTATCCCTTCATAAACACTGATAATCTGTATCGCCTCTCCCTATCCATTCTTAAACGCTGATAATCTGTATCGCCTCTCCCTATCCTTTCTTACACACTGATAATCGGTATCGCCACTCCCTATCCCTTCTTACACACTGATAATCTGTATCGCCTCTCCCTATCGCTCCATACACACTGATAATCTGTATCGCCTCTCCCTATCCCTTCTTACACACTGATAATCTTTTTCGCCTCTCCCAATCCATTCTTACACACTGATAATCTGTATCGTCTTTCCCTATCACATTTTACACACTGATAATCTCTATCGCCTCTCCTTATCCCATCTTACACACTGATAATCTGTTTCCCCACTCCCTATCCCTTCTTACACACTGATAATCTGTTTCGCCTCTCCCTATCCCTTCTTACACAATGATAATCTGTATCGCCTCTCCCTATCCCTTTTTACACACTGATAATCTCTATCGCCTCTCCCTGTCCCTTCTTACACAATGATAATCTCTATCGCCACTCCCTATCCCTTCTTACACAATGATAATCTGTATCGCCTCTCCCTATCCCTTCTTACACACTGATAATCTGTATCGCCTCTCCCAATCCATTCTGACACACTGATAATCTGCATCGCTTCTCCCTATCCCTTCTTGCACACTGATAATCTGTATCGCCTCTCCCTATCCCTACTTACACACTGATAATCTGTATCGCCTCTCCCTATCGCTTCTTACACACTGAAAAACTGTGTCGCCTCACCCTATCCCTTCTTACAGACTGATAATCTGTATCGCCTCTCCCTATCGCTTCTTAAACACTGATAAACTGTTTCGCCTCACCCTATCCCTTCTTACACACTGATAATCTGTATCGCCTCTCCCTATCCCTCCATACACACTGATAATCTGTATCGCCTCTCCCTATCCCTTCTTACACACTGATAATCTGTATCGCCTCTCCCTATCCCTTCATAAACACTGATAATCTGTATCACCTCTCCCTATACCTTTTAAACACTGATAATCTGTATCGCCTCTCCCTTTCCCTTCTTACACACTGATAATCTGTATCGTATCACCCTATCCCTTCTTACACACTGATAATCTGTATCGGCTCTCCCTATCCCTTCTAACAGACTGATAATCAGTATCGCCTCTCCCTATCCCTTCTTACACACTGATAATCTGTATCGACTCTCCCTATCCCTTCTTACACACTGATAATATGTATCGCCTCTCCCTATCCCTTCTTACACACTGATAATCTGTATCGCATCTCCCAATCCCTTCTTACACACTGATAATCTCTATCGCATCTCCCTATCCCTTCTGACACACTGGTAATCTGTATCGCCTCTCCCTATCCCTTCTTACACACTCATAATCTGTATCGCCTCACCCTATCCCTTCTTACACACCGATAATCTGAATCGCCTCTCCCTATACCTTCTTACAAACTGATAATCTGTATCGCCTCTCCCTATCCCTTCTTACACACTGATAATCTCAATCGCCTCTCCCTATCCCTTCTTACACACTGATAATCTGTATCGCCTCTCCCTATCCCTTCTTACAAACTGATAATCTGTATCGCCTCTCCCTATCCCTTCTTACACACTGATAATCTGTATCGGCTATCCCTATCGCTTCTTACAAATTGATAATCTGTATCGACTCTTCCTATCCCTTCTTAAACACTGATAATCTGTATCGCCTCTCCCTATCCCATTTTACACACTGATAATCAGTATCGGCTCTCCCTATCCCTTTTTACACACTGATAATCTGTATCGCCTCTCCCTATCCCTTCTTACACACTGATAATCTGTATCGCCTCTCCCAATCCATTCTTACACACTGATAATCTGTATCGAATCTCCCTATCCCTTCTTACACACTGATAATCTGTATCGCCTCTCCCTATCCATTCTTACACACTGATAATCTGTATCG
Source organism: Cetorhinus maximus (assembly GCF_964194155.1). Classification (NCBI taxonomy): domain Eukaryota; kingdom Metazoa; phylum Chordata; class Chondrichthyes; order Lamniformes; family Cetorhinidae; genus Cetorhinus; species Cetorhinus maximus. The sequence goes on from NW_027596485.1 coordinate 188,640, forward strand.
CCTCTCCCTATCCATTCTTACACACTGATAATCTGCATCGCCTCTCCCTATTCCTTCTTACACACTGATAATCTGTATCGCCTCTCCCTATCCCTTCATAAACACTGATAATCTGTATCGCCTCTCCCTATCCCTTCTTACACACTGATAATCTGTATCGGCTCTCCCTATCCCTTCATAAACACTGATAATCTGTATCGCCTCTCCCTATCCCTTCTTACACACTGATAATCGGTATCGCCTCTCCCTGTCCCTTCTTACACACTGATAATATGTATCGCCTCTCCCTATCCCTTCTTACACACTCATAATCTGTATCGCCTCTCCCTATCCCTTCTTATGCACTGATAATCTGTATCGAATCTCCCTATCACTTCTGACACACTGATAATCTGTTTCACCTCTCCCTATCCCTTCTTAGACACTGATAATCTGTATCGCCTCTCCCTATCCCTTCTTACACACTGATAATCTGTATCGCCTCTCCCTATCCCTTCTTACACACTGATAATCTATATCGCCTCTCCCTATCCCTACTGACACAATGACAATCTGTATCACCTATCCCTATCCCTTCTTACACACTGTTCATCTGTATCGCCTCTCCCTATCCCTTCTTACACACTGATAATCTGTATCGCCTCTCCCTATCCCTTCTTACAAACTGATAATCTGTATCGCCTCTCCCTATCCCTTCGTACACACTGATAATCTGTATCGGCTATCCCTATCGCTTCTTACAAACTGATAATCTGTATCGACTCTTCCTATCCCTTCTTAAACACTGATAATCTGTATCGCCTCTCCCTATCCCTTCTTACACACTGATAATCAGTATCGGCTCTCCCTATCCCTTCTTAAACACTGATAATCTGTATCGCCTCTCCCTATCCCTTCTTACACACTGATAATCTGTATCGGCTCTCCATATCCCTTCTTAAACACTGATAATCTGTATCGCCTCTCCCTATCCCTTCGTACACACTGATAATCTGTATCGCCTCTCCCTATCCCTTCTTACACACTGATAATCTGTATCGCCTTTCCCTATCCCTTCTTACACACTGATAATCTGTATCGAATCTCCCAATCCCTTCTTTCACACTGATAATCAGTATCGCCTCTCCCTATCACTTCTTACACACTGATAATCTGTATCGCCTCTCCCTATCCCTTCTAACACACTGATAATCTGTATCGCCTCTCCCTATCCCTTCTTACACACTGGTAATCTGTATCGCCTCTCCCTATCCCTTCTTACACACTGAAAATCTGTATCGAATCTCCCAATCCCTTCTTCCACACTGATAATCAGTATCGCCTCTCCCTATCCCTTCTTACACACTGATAATCTGTATCGCCTCTCCCTATCCCTTCTTACACACTGATAATCTGTATCGCCTCTCCCTATCCCTTCATAAACACTGATAATCTGTATCGCCTCTCCCTATCCATTCTTAAACGCTGATAATCTGTATCGCCTCTCCCTATCCTTTCTTACACACTGATAATCGGTATCGCCACTCCCTATCCCTTCTTACACACTGATAATCTGTATCGCCTCTCCCTATCCCAAATTACACACTGATAATCTGTAACGCCTCTCCCAATCCATTCTTACACACTGATAATCTTTTTCGCCTCTCCCAATCCATTCTTACACACTGATAATCTGTATCGCCTTTCCCTATCACATTTTACACACTGATAATCTCTATCGCCTCTCCTTATCCCATCTTACACACTCATAATCTGTTTCCCCACTCCCTATCCCTTCTTACACACTGATAATCTGTTTCGCCTCTCCCTATCCCTTCTTACACAATGATAATCTGTATCGCCTCTCCCTATCCCTTTTTACACACTGATAATCTCTATCGCCTCTCCCTGTCCCTTCTTACACAATGATAATCTCTATCGCCACTCCCTATCCCTTCTTACACAATGATAATCTGTATCGCCTCTCCCTATCCCTTCTTACACACTGATAATCTGTATCGCCTCTCCCAATCCATTCTGACACACTGATAATCTGCATCGCTTCTCCCTATCCCTTGTTACACACTGATAATCTGTATCGCCTCTCCCTATCCCTACTTACACACTGATAATCTGTATCGCCTCTCCCTATCGCTTCTTACACACTGAAAAACTGTGTCGCCTCACCCTATCCCTTCTTACAGACTGATAATCTGTATCGCCTCTCCCTATCGCTTCATAAACACTGATAAACTGTTTCGCCTCACCCTATCCCTTCTTACACACTGATAATCTGTATCGCCTCTCCCTATCCCTCCATACACACTGATAATCTGTATCGCCTCTCCCTATCCCTTCTTACACACTGATAATCTGTATCGCCTCTCCCTATCCCTTCATAAACACTGATAATCTGTATCACCTCTCCCTATACCTTTTAAACGCTGATAATCTGTATCGCCTCTCCCTTTCCCTTCTTACACACTGATAATCTGTATCGTATCTCCCTATCCCTTCTTACACACTGATAATCTGTATCGCCTCTCCCTATCCCTTCTAACAGACTGATAATCAGTATCGCCTCTCCCTATCCCTTCTTACACACTGATAATCTGTATCGACTCTCCCTATCCCTTCTTACACACTGATAATCTGTATCGCCTCTCCCTATCCCTTCTTACACACTGATAATCTGTATCGCATCTCCCAATCCCTTCTTACACACTGATAATCTCTATCGCATCTCCCTATCCCTTCTGACACACTGGTAATCTGTATCGCCTCTCCCTATCCCTTCTTACACACTCATAATCTGTTTCGCCTCACCCTATCCCTTCTTACACACCGATAATCTGAATCGCCTCTCCCTATACCTTCTTACAAACTGATAATCTGTATCGCCTCTCCCTATCCCTTCTTACACACTGATAATCTCTATCGCCTCTCCCTATCCCTTCTTACACACTGATAATCTGTATCGCCTCTCCCTATCCCTTCTTACAAACTGATAATCTGTATCGCCTCTCCCTATCCCTTCTTACACACTGATAATCTGTATCGGCTATCCCTATCGCTTCTTTCAAATTGATAATCTGTATCGACTATTCCTATCCCTTCTTAAACACTGATAATCTGTATCGCCTCTCCCTATCCCATTTTACACACTGATAATCAGTATCGGCTCTCCCTATCCCTTCTTACACACTGATAATCTGTATCGCCTCTCCCTATCCCTTCTTACACACTGATAATCTGTATCGCCTCTCCCAATCCATTCTTACACACTGATAATCTGTATCGAATCTCCCTATCCCTTCTTACACACTGATAATCTGTATCGCCTCTCCCTATCCATTCTTACACACTGATAATCTGTATCGCCTCTCCCTATCCATTCTTACACACTGATAATCTGCATCGCCTCTCCCTATTCCTTCTTACACACTGATAATCTGTATCGCCTCTCCCTATCCCTTCATAAACACTGATAATCTGTATCGCCTCTCCCTATCCCTTCTTACACACTGATAATCTGTATCGCCTCTCCCTATCCCTTCATAAACACTGATAATCTGTATCGCCTCTCCCTATCCCTTCTTACACACTGATAATCGGTATCGCCTCTCCCTGTCCCTTCTTACACACTGATAATCTGTATCGCCTCTCCCTATCCCTTCTTACACACTCATAATCTGTATCGCCTCTCCCTATCCCTTCTTATGCACTGATAATCTGTATCGACTCTCCCTATCCCTTCTTAAACACTGATAATCTGTATCGCCTCTCCCCATCCCTTCTTGCACACAGATAATCTGTATCGCCTCTCCCTGTCCCTTATTACAGACTGATAATCTGTATCGCCTCTCCCTATCCCTTCTTACACACTGATAATCTGTATCGCCTCTCCCTATCCCTTCTTAGACACTGATAATCTGTATCGAATCTCCCTATCCCTTCTGACACACTGATAATCTGTTTCACCTCTCCCTATCCCTTCTTAAACACTGATAATCTGTATCGCCTCTCCCTATCCCTTCTTACACATTGATAATCTGTATCGCCTCTCCCTATCTCTTCTTACACACTGATAATCTGTATCGCCTCCCCCTATCCCTTCTTACACACTGATAATCTGTATCGCCTCTCCCTATCCCTTCATGAACACTGATAATCTGTATCGCCTCTCCCAATCCCTTCTTAAACAGTGATAATCTGTATCGCCTCTCCCTATCCATTCTTACACACTGATAATCTGTATCGCCTCTCCCTGTCCCTTCTTACACACTGATAATCTGTCTCGCCTCTCCCAATACCATTTTACACATTGATAATCTGTATCGCCTCTCCCTATCCCTTTTTACACACTGATAATCTGTATCGAATCTGCCTATCCCTTCTTACACACTGATAATCTGTATCGCCTCTCCCTATCCCTTCTTACACACTGATAATCTGTATCGCCTCTCCCTATCCCTTCTTACACTTTGATAATCTGTATCGAATCTCCCTATCCCTTCTTACACACTGATAATCTTTATCGGCTCTCCCTATCCCTTCATAAACATTGATAATCTGTATCGCCTCTCCCTTTCCCTTCTTACACACTCATAATCTGTATCGCCTCTCCCTATCCCTTCTTACACACTGATAATCTGTATCGCCTCTCCCTATCCCTTCTTACACACAGATAATCTGTATCGCCTCTCCGTATCCCTTCTTACACACTGATAATCTGTATCGCCTCTCCCTATCCCTTCTTACACACTGATAATCTGTATCGCCTCTCCCTATCCCTTCTTACAAACTGATAATCTGTATCGCCTCTCCCTATCCCATCATAAACATGGATAATCTTTATCGCCTCTCCCTATCACTTCTTAAACACTGATAATCTGTATCGCCTCTCCCTATCCCTTCTTACACAATGATAATCTGTATCGCCTCTCCCTATCCCTTCTTACACACAGATAATCTGTATCGCCTCTCCGTTTCCCTTCTTACACACTGATAATCTGTATCGCCTCTCTCTATCCCTTCTTACAGAATGATAATCTGTATCGTATCTCCCTATCCCTTCTTACACATAGATAATCTGTATCGCCTCTCCCTATCCCATCTTACACACTGATAATCTGTATCGCCTCTCCCTATCCCTTCTTTCACACTGATAAACTGTATTGCCTCTCTCTATCCCTTCTTACACAACTATAATCTGTATCGCCTCTCCCTATCCCTTCATACACACTGATAATCAGTATCGCCTCTCCCTATCGCTTCTTACACACTGATAATCTGTATCGCCTCTCTCTATCCCTTCTTTCACACTTATAATCTGTATCGCCTCTCCCTATCCCTTCTTACACACTGATAATCAGTATCGTCTCTCCCTATCCCTTCTTACAAACTGCTAATCTGTATCGACTCTCCCTATCCCTTCTTGCACACTGATAATCGGTATCGCCTCTCCCTATCCCTTCTTACTCACTAATAAACTGTATCGCCTCTCCCTATCCCTTCTTACACACTGATAATCTCTATCGCATCTCCCTATCCCTTCTGACACACTGGAAATCTGTATCGCCTCTCCCTATACCTTCTTACACACTCATAATCTGTATCGCCTCACCCTACCCCTTCTTACACACCGATAATCTGTATCGCCTCTCCCTATACCTTCTAACACACTGATAATCTGTATCGCCTCTCCCTATCCCTTCTTACACACTGATAATCTGTATCGCCTCTCCCTATCCCTTCTTACACACTGATAATCTGTATCGCCTCTCCCTATCCCTTCTTACACACTGATAATCTCTATCGCATCTCCCTATCCCTTCTGACACACTGGTAATCTGTATCGCCTCTCCCTATCCCTTCTTACACACTGATAATCTGTATCGCCTCTCCCTATCCCTTCTTAAACACTGATAATCTGTATCGCCTCTCCCTATCCCTTCTTACACACTGATAATCTGTATCGGCTATCCCTATCGCGTCTTACACACTGATAATCTGAATCGACTCTTCCTATTCCTTCTTAGACACTGATAATCTGTATCGCCTCTCCCTATCCCTTCGTACACTCATATAATCTGTATCGGCTCTCCCTATTCCTTCTTAAACACTGATAATCTGTATCGCCTCTCCCTATCCCTTCTTACACACTGATAATCTGTATCGCCTCTCCCCATCCCTTCTTACACACTGATAATCTGTATCGCCTCTCCCTATCCCTTCTTACACACTGATAATCTGTATCGCCTCTCCATATCCCTTCTTAAACACTGATAATCTGTATCGCCTCTCCCTATCCCTTCTTACACACTGATAATCTGTATCGCCTCTCCCTATCCCTTCTTACACACTGATAATCTGTATCGCCTCTCCCTATCCCTTCTTACACACTGATAATCTGTATCGCCTCTCCCTATCCCTTCTTACACACTGATAATCTGTATCGCCTCTCCCTATCCATTCTTACACACTGATAATCTGTATCGCCTCTCCCTGTCCCTTCTTACACACTGATAATCTGTCTCGCCTCTCCCAATACCATTTTACACATTGATTATCTGTATCGCCTCTCCCTATCCCTTTTTACACACTGATAATCTGTATCGAATCTGCCTATACCTTCTTACACACTGATAATCTGTATCGCCTCTCCCTATCCCTTCTTACACACTGATAATCTGTATCGCCTCTCCCTATCCCTTCTTACACTTTGATAATCTGTATCGAATCACCCTATCCCTTCTTACACACTGATAATCTGTATCGCCTCTCCCTATCCCTTCTTACACACTGATAATCTGTATCGCCTCTCCCTATCCCTTCTTACAAACTGATAATCTGTATCGCCTCTCCCTATCCCATCATAAACATGGATAATCTTTATCGCCTCTCCCTATCACTTCTTAAACACTGATAATCTGTATCGCCTCTCCCTTTCCCTTCTTACACAATGATAATCTGTATCGCCTCTCCCTATCCCTTCTTACACACAGATAATCTGTATCGCCTCTCCGTTTCCCTTCTTACACACTGATAATCTGTATCGCCTCTCTCTATCCCTTCTTACAGAATGATAATCTGTATCGTATCTCCCTATCCCTTCTTACACATAGATAATCTGTATCGCCTCTCCCTATCCCTTCTTACACACTGATAATCTGTATCGCCTCTCCCTATCCCTTCTTTCACACTGATAATCTGTATTGCCTCTCTCTATCCCTTCTTACACAACTATAATCTGTATCGCCTCTCCCTATCCCTTCATACACACTGATAATCAGTATCGCCTCTCCCTATCGCTTCTTACACACTGATAATCTGTATCGCCTCTCTCTATCCCTTCTTACACACTTATAATCTGTATCGCCTCTCCCTATCCCTTCTTACACACTGATAATCAGTATCGTCTCTCCCTATCCCTTCTTACAAACTGCTAATCTGTATCGACTCTCCCTATCCCTTCTTGCACACTGATAATCGGTATCGCCTCTCCCTATCCCTTCTTACACACTGATAAACTGTATCGCCTCTCCCTATCCCTTCTGACACACTGGAAATCTGTATCGCCTCTCCCTATACCTTCTTACACACTCATAATCTGTATCGCCTCACCCTACCCCTTCTTACACACTGATAATCTGTATCGCCTCTCCCTATCCCTTCGTACACTCATATAATCTGTATCGGCTCTCCCTATTCCTTCTTAAACACTGATAATCTGTATCGCCTCTCCCTATCCCTTCTTACACACTGATAATCTGTATCGCCTCTCCCTATCCCTTCTTACACACTGATAATCTGTATCGCCTCTCCCTATCCCTTCTTACACACTGATAATCTGTATCGCCTCTCCCTATCCCTTCTTACACACTGATAATCTGTATCGCCTCTCCCTATCCCTTCTTACACACTGATAATCTGTATCGAATCTCCCTATCCCTTCTTACACACTGATAATCTGTATCGCCTCTCCCTATCCCTTCTTACACACTGATAATCTGTATTGCCTCTCCCTATCCCTTCTTACACACAGATAATCTGTATCGCCTCTCCGTATCCCTTCTTACACACTGATAATCTGTATCGCCTCTCCCTTTCCCTTCTTACACACTGATAATCTGTATCGTATCTCCCTATCCCTTCTTACACACTGATAATCTGTATCGCCTCTCCCTATCCCTTCTAACAGACTGATAATCAGTATCGCCTCTCCCTATCCCTTCTTAAACACTGATAATCTGTATCGCCTCTCTCTATCCCTTCTTACACACTGATAATCTGTATCGACTCTCCCTATCCCTTCTTACACACTGATAATCTGTATCGCCTCTCCCTATCCCTTCTTACACACTGATAATCTGTATCGCCTCTCCCAATCCCTTCTTACACACTGATAATCTCTATCGCATCTCCCTATCCCTTCTGACACACTGGTAATTTGTATCGCCTCTCCCTATCCCTTCTTACACACTCATAATCTGTATCGCCTCACCCTATCCCTTCGTACACACCGATAATCTGTATCGCCTCTCCCTATACCTTCTTACAAACTGATAATCTGTATCGCCTCTCCCTATCCCTTCTTACACACTGATAATCTGTATCGCCTCTCCCTATCCCTTCTTACAAACTGATAATCTGTATCGCCTCTCCCTATCCTTTCTTACACACTGATAATCTGTATCGGCTATCCCTATCGCTTCTTACAAACTGATAATCTGTGTCGACTCTTCCTATCCCTTCTTAAACACTGATAATCTGTATCGCCTCTCCCTATCCCTTCTTACACACTGATAATCAGTATCGGCTCTCCCTATCCCTTCTTAAACACTGATAATCTGTATCGCCTCTCCCTGTCCCTTCTTACACACTGATAATCTGTATCGCCTCTCCCTATCCCTTCTTACACACTGATAATCTGTATCGCCTCTCCCTATCCCTCCTTACACACTGATAATCTGTATCGCCTCTCCCTATCCCTTCTTACACACTGATAATCTGTATCGGGTCTCCCTATCCCTTCTTACACACTGATAATCTGTATCGCCTCTCCCTATCCCTTCTTACACACTGATAATCTGTATCGCCTCTCCCTATCCCTTCTTACACACTGATAATCTGTATCGGGTCTCCCTATCCCTTCTTACACACTGATAATCTGTATCGCCTCTCCCAATCCCTTCTTACATCTGATAATCTGTATCGCCTCTCCCTATCCCTCCTTTACTCACTGATAATCGGTATCGCCTCTCCCTATCCCTTCTTACACACTGAGAATCTGTATCGCCTCTCCCAATCCCTTCTTACACACTGATAATCTGTATCGCCTCTCCCTTTCCCTTCTTACACACTGATAATCTGTATCGCCTCTCCTTATCCCTTCTTACACACTGATAATCTGTATCGCCTCTCCCTATGCCTTCTTACACACTGATAATCTGTATCGCCTCTCCCTATCCCTTCTTACACACTGATAATCTCTATCGCATCTCCCTATCCCTTCTTACACACTGATAATCTGTATCGCCTCTCCCTATCCCTTCTGACACACTGGTAATCTGTGTCGCCTCTCCCTATCCCTTCTTACACACTCATAATCTGTATCGCCTCACCCTATCCCTTCTTACACACTGATAATCTGTATCGCCTCTCCCTATCCCTTCTTACACACTGATAATCTCTATCGCATCTCCCTATCCCTTCTGAAACACTCGTAATCTGTATCGCCTCTCCCTATCCCTTCTTACACACTGATAATCTGTATCGCCTCTCCTTATCCCTTCTTACACACTGATAATCTGTATCGCCTCTCCCTATCCCTTCTTACACACTGATAATCTGTATCTCCTCTCCCTATCCCTTCTTACACACTGATAATCTGTAACGCCCCTCCCTATCCCTTCTTACACACTGATAACCTGTATCGCCTCTCCCTATCCCTTCTTACACACTGATAATCTGTATCGCCTCTCCCTAACCCTTCTTACACACTGATAATCTGTATCGCCGCTCCCTATCCCTTCTTTCACATTGATAATCTGTATCGCCTCTCCCTATCCCTTCTTACACACTGATAATCTGTATCGAATCTCCCTATCCCTTCTTACACACTGATAATCTGTATCGCCTCTCCCTATACCTTCATGAACACTGATAATCTGTATCGCCTCTCCGTATCCCTTCTTAAACACTGATAATCTGTAACGCCTCTCCCTATCCCTTCTTACACACAGATAATCTGTATCGCCTCTCCCTTTCCCTTCTTACACACTGATAATCTGTATCGACTCTCCCTATCCCTTCTTACACACTGATAATCTGTATCGCCTCTCCCTATCCCTTTTTACACACTGATAATCTGTATCGCCTCTCCCTATCCCTTCTTACACACTGATAATCTCTATCGCATCTCCCTATCCCTTCTGACACACTGGTAATCTGTATCGCCTCTCCCTATCCCTTCTTACACACTCATAATCTGTATCGCATCACCCTATCCCTTCTTACACACTGATAATCTTTATCGCCTCTCCCTATCACTTCTTACACACTGATAATCTCTATCGCATCTCCCTATCCCTTCTGAAACACTGGTAATCTGTGTCGCCTCTCCCTCTCCCTTCTGACACACTGATAAACTGTATCGCCTCTCCCTATCCCTTCTTACACACTCATAATCTGTATCGCCTCTCCCTATCCCTTTTTACACACAGATAATCTGTATCGCCTCTCCCTATCCCTTCTTACACACTGATAAACTGTATCGGCTCTCCCTATCCCTTCTTAAACACTGATAATCTGTATCGCCTCTCCCTATCCCTTCTTACACACTGATAATCTGTATCGCCTCTCCCTATCCCTTCTTACACACTGATAATCTGTATCGCCTCTCCCTATCCCTTCTGACACACTGATAATCTGTATCGCCTCTCCCTATCCCTTCTTACACACTGATAATCTGTATCGCCTCTCCCTATCCCTTCTGACACATTGATAATCTGTATCGCCTCTCCCTGTCCCTTCTTACACTCTGAAAATCTGTATCGCCTCTCCCTATCCCTTCTGACACACTGATATTCTGTATCGCCTCTCCCTATCCCTTCTTACACACTGATAATCTGTATCGCCTCTCCCTATCCCTTCTTACACACTGATAATCTGTATCGCCTCTCCCTATCCCTTCTTACACACTGATAATCTGTATCGCCTCTCCCTATCCCTTCTTACACACTGATAATCTGTATCGCCTGTCCCTATCCCTTCTTACACACTGATAATCTGTATCGCCTCTCCCTATCCCTTCTTACACACTGATAATCTGTATCGCCTCTCCCTATCCCATTTTACACACTGGTAAGCCTCGCCGATCACCCCACCCCCATTCCTTCAATTAGATTTCAGCCTGCCAGATGTCTTCCATTTCAAACAGGAGGAGAGAAAGCAACACTCAGTTATATATTCCAGCCTATAAAATATCTCCCGGTCTCTGTCACTCTCTATGTAAACGCAGACGTGACTCGCTCTCGGGGATCTATCATCCTGCGTGCAAAACCTGATAAAACCTTTGCCTAGTTAACAGCCATCAATTAATTCCTGGACATCCTGCCATGCACGGTATAAACCACCCAATTTATACTATAGAAATACCCACCCCAACCTCTGATAGGATTAGAACCCAAAATATTCCAGAGTATCTTTAATTCTGTATAAACACCAGCTGAAGCCCTCGATTAGATTCCAGCCCGGTTATCTATTATTCTATTCGTAAACCGCACAAAACCATTGATCAGATAACAGACGCCCATTAATTCCTATCTGTTACATAATGTCTAAGCAGGTCCATCAGATTCCTGCCTGTACTTCATTTCCGGTGAATCTGCTGATTAGATTCCATTCTAAAAATTAACTCTTGTGTAAAAATTAACCTTCGATTAGGTTCCAGCCTGGAATGTGACTCCTTGCTAACTGTAACCTGGTACGTAAACACCCCAGTCCCTTGATTAATCCCAGGCCGTCACTAACCCCTGGGTCTTTCTACCTGTAAATCACCCAAACCCCTCGATTAGACCCCAGCCTTTAATTTATGTCCGGTTTATATCTTATTTTAAAATTCTTTTTTTGGGATGTGGGCCTCGCTGGCTGGGCCCAGCATTTATTGCCCGTCCCTAATTGCCCTTGTTCAGAGGGGGCATTTAAGAGTCAACCACGTTGCTGTGGGTCTGGAGTCACGTGTAGGCCCAGACCAGGTAAGGGACAGTAGATTTCTTTCCCTAAAGGGGACACTAGTGAACCGGATGGGTTTTTACAACAATCGACAACGGTTTCACGGTCACCATCAGACTTTTAATTCCTGATCTTTATTGAATTCAAATTTCACCATCTACCCGTGATGGGATTCCAACCCAGGTCCTCAGAGCATTGACCCTGGGTCTCTGGAATACCGATATATAAACCACACAAAACCCTCGGTTAGATAACAGCCTGTAGATATTTAGATAATGGATAATTCCTGCATATCCAAATGTATAAATAACTTCAAATCCTCGATGGGTATTGCAACCTGTAACTCACTCCTGGGTATCTATTATTCTACATACATAACCACCATCCCTATCTCCACACACACACACACATACACACACACAACACCAGCCTATAAATCACTGGATACCTGTTTTCCATTTTTAAAAACCCCTCAAATTTCAGCCTGTGATTCACTTTAGATATCTTTTGTTCTTTATTCTTTATAATATCTCACTGGCCGGCGTTAGACTGTATCCTATAATTCAGTCCTGGGTACCTATTACACGATACCTAGCCACCCCTAACCCTCAATTAGATAACTGTAACTCATTACCGGGTGGATTCCTGTTGATTTAATTCCAGCCTGGAATTAACACTTGGGCGTCTGCCATGCCATATATGTAAACCAGCCGATCACCTGGCTGTTCCTCACTGCCAGATACCTATAACTCCAATGACAGGCACCCAACTATTCAACTAGATTCTAGCCTGGAACTCACTCTCTGCTGTTTAGATTTCACCCTACAATTAACCTTTGAGTGCCTGACAAGCAATGTATAAACCACCCAAAAAACTGGATCAGATTCCGGTAAGTCCCTCATTCCCATATCTCTGTCGTTCTATACACCCAAACTCTGCGATTAGATTTTAACCATGCAATTCACTTCTGAGTCGCTGTTTTTCTACATATAACCACACCCTCCATTCCGGCACCTCCAAAGCCCTTGGCAGTTTCCCATGTGTAACCCTCTCCTGGGTATGTTATCCCACATATATCCCAGATCCATCCCTTCACTGGATTCACATGCGAAACACACATACAAATGGACCAATTAGGGGCAAGAGTAAGGCCACTCGGCCCTTCGAGCTTGCTCCCCCATTCAATAAGGTCACGGTTGACCTGAGTGTAAACTCCGCCCCACATTCCCGCCTACCCCCGATAACCTTTCACCCCCCCCTTGCTTATCGAGAATCTACCCAGCTCTGCCTTAAAAATATTCAAAGACTCTGCTTCCACCGCCTTTTGAGGGAGAGATTTCCAAAGACTGGCCACCCCCTGAGAGAAAAGAATTTTCCTCATCTCTGTCTTGAATGGGCGACCCCCTTATTTTTAAACCGTGACCCCCTCGTTCTAGATTCTCCCACAAGAGGAAATATCCTCTCCTCATCCCCTCGGGGTGTTAAATTTTAAACCGTAATTCATCTGTTAATCTGTGTACAAAACTCCTCGATTAGATTCCACTCAAACTTGGCAGCTGTTACCCTCACTATAAACACCAATGAGCCCAGGATTAGGTTCCATCCTATGAATCAGAGCTAGCTGCCCTATGACTGTCCATGTAACAAGCCCCAAACCATTTGGGAGATTCTGGGTCAGTAACACGCCCTTTAGACCTTTAGCCAATAAGACGTAGGAGCAGAAGTAGGCCATTCATCCCATCGGGTCCTCTCCTCCATTCATTGAGATTATGGCTGACCTGATAATCCTCAACTCCACTTTCCTGCCTTTTCCCCATAACCCTCGATTCCCTGGACTGAGTAAAAACCTGTCTATCTCAGCCTTGAATATACTCAATGACCCAGCCTCTACAGCCCTCCGCGGTAAAGAATACCACACATTCACTACCCTCTGAGAGAAGAAATTCCTCCTCATCTCTCTCTTCAATGGCCTTAAATCGCTTCTGAGCGTCTGATATTCTTTTTGCAAATCAGGTAAACCACGCGGTTCGATTCCAGCCCCTATCACGCACCCTGGTATCTGTTATTCTATCATTATAATCCCACAGACCCCCAACCATTGGATTCCATCCTGTCTTGTTCTACTATATATAAACCGCCGCCAACTCCTTTGGTTTGGTATCAGGGTGTATCAGGTGGAGAAATTTGAATTCAGTCAAAGTCTAACGGTGACGGTGAAACCGTTGTCGATTGTTGTAAAACCCCATCTGATTCACGAATGCCCTTTAGGGAGGGAAATCTGCCGTCCTTACCTGCTCTGGGCCTACACGTGACTCCAGACCTACGGCAATGCGGTTGACTCTTAAAGGCCCTCTGAAGTGGCCCAGCAAGACACTCCATTGTACCAAACAGCCAAAACGTCTCAAAGGGATGGAACCGGACGGACCACCCGGCATCGACCTAGGCACCGGGAACGACAACGGCAAACTCAGCCCTGTCGACCCTGCAGAGTCCTCCTTACTAACATCTGGGGGGGGCCAGTGCCAGAATTGGGAGGGCTGTCTCACAGACTAGTCAAGGAATAGCCTGATGTAGTCATCCTCACGGATATCACCCTGTAACTCATTTCTAGGCACCTGTTATTCTACAGATAAGCCTCCCAACTCCTCGATTTATTCCAGACTCTAACTCACTCCCGGGTATCGATCATTCTGGAGAAACATCGCCTGAATCATCCCTCCAGTAGGTTCCAGCCTTGAACAAACCACCGATATCCATTGTTCTACATGTACATATAGTCACCCGGCTCTACCTGACACCCAACCCCTGGGTTTCATCCCAGGCTGTGTCCACCTTACCCGTAGGTGTAATCCTTCGGTAGAGGGTAGGGGATGTGTCTCTGTGGGAGCAGGAAGAAGGTGCGGAGGACGTGGATAATGCTCAGTGAGCTGATGAACAGGAAGATTGACTTCACTGAGAAACCAGCCTCGTACAAAACCTATAGGGGGGGAAGGGGATAGCAAGGGGAACGGAATAAAACAAGAGATGGCCATTAGAAGCAGCTGTCACCTGACTCCACAGCCACTATTCCCTCTCTCTCTATCTCTCTCTCTCTCCCTCCTCCCTATCAGCCCTCCTCTTTTATAGTATTTTACCCTGTGCCCCACCATGAACCACCGCGCCTCACTCTCTCGCTCTCATCCTCCACCTCTCCCCACTGCCTCTCCTCCCTCCATCTCTCACCCCCGTCCATCTTTCTCCCCAACTCTCCCTCCCTCCATCTCTCACCCCTCTCCTCTTATCGGTCGCCATCGTCTCTCTGCATCTCTCCTCCCCTCCATCACTCCTCCCCTCTCTCCATCTCTCCAACCTCTCCATGTCACCTTCTCCATCTTTCTCCCTCCTCCATCACTCCCCCTCCCACCGCTCCATCTCTCCAACCCCTCCATGTCACCCTCTCCATCTTTCTCCTCCCCTCCATCACTTCCCCCCCCCACCGCTCCATCTCTCCAACCCCTCCATGTGACTCTCTCCATCTTTCTCCCACCTCCATCGCTCTCTCCCTCTCATCCATCTCTCTCCCCCCATCTCTCACACCCTGCAACACCTCGGTCCCCACCCTCTCGCTCCCCATCTCTCCCCTGCATCTCCTCCCACCCTGCCCCTGTCTCTCACGTTGCGCCCTCCCATCTCTCTCTCTCCCTCAGGATCCCTCTCACCCTCTCATTCAACCTGCCCCCTCTCTCTCTCCCCACACCCACACTCTCTCCACACCCGCCACTTCCCTCTTTCCTAATTCCCTCCTCTCCCCGTCAGAGAGAGAGGGGGCGAAGGCTTCCCTCTGATGGGGGGGTCACTCGCACGAAAGTTGACCTTTCACCATCTGGGTTTCTCTCAGCCACTCAGAACCGCTGTAATAAGATAAAGATATCTTTTGCACATTCAGCCCTCCATCCCTTTTTTTTTCCTGACAGGTAATTTACCGTCTGCACCTCTCACCTTGACCAGCAGAAACGCACATGACGAGGAAGCGAATGCTCCATTGTACAATGTGATCACTGTTGACCGTCTGCTCCCGAACAAGTTTCCAACCTGGAGGGAAATCAGGCACAACACATACAGTCAGTGGAGCCCTGTGAGGGCGCGGGAGGACTTGCTGCCTTACCACACAACTCCGACAACAGGGGGGGACTACGCGGAACAGGGAGGGTACAGCCTCCAATCTCGCTCTCTGTTGAGTTCGAGTCATATCACGCCCAAGAAATCCCAGGATCGTAACAAGAAGAGTCTCTGTACCCACTGACCCGTACGTCTCAGAAACCTGGGCTATAAATAAAGATCAGCGGAAGGGAACAGAGGGGTGTCTAGACGTACGCAAAAAATTCCATAGGCAGGCCGTAAGACAAAGGAAATCGCCCTTGAAATTCAGTAAGGACAACGTCAGCACTCCGGCCATTTGGGCAGATCTGCGAATCAGCACAGCTGGAGTGCTGTGTGCAGCTCTGGTCGCCACATTATAGGAAGGATGTGATTGCACTGGAGGGGGTGCAGAGGAGATTCACCAGGATGTTGCCTGGGATGAAACGTTTAAGTTACGAAGAGAGGTTGGGTAGACACGGGTTGTTTTCGTTGGAGCAGAGAAGACTGAGGGGCGACCTGATCGAGCTGTATGAGATGATGAGGGGCCATGGACAGGGTGGATAGGGTGCAGCTGTTCCCCTTTAGTTGAAGGGTCAGTCACGAGGGGGCATAAGTTCAAGGTGAGGGGCAGGAGGTTTAGGGGGGGATGTGAGGAGAAGCTTTTTTACCCAGAGGGTGGTGAGGGTCTGGAATGCGCTGCCTGGGAGGGTAGGTGGAGGCGGGTTAGCCTCACATCCTTTCAAAAGTACCTGGATGAGCACTTGGCACCTCACCACATTCAAGGCTATGGGGCCAAGTGCTGGTCAACGGGGTTAGGGAGGTAGGTCAGGTGTTTCTCACGTGTCGGTGCAGACTCGATGGGCCGAAGGGCCTCTTCTGCACCGTGTGATTCTGTGATTCTGTCTCTGTGTGGAGGGCAGCAGAAAGAGCGAGGCACAGTTGGATGACAGAGGTCACAGGGCAGTCGCAGACGAGCCACAGTGGATGTGTAAGGATGGCACAGGACAGACGAGCTTGACGTCGGTCTTCATTATAGAAGATACGAGTATATAGGTGGAAATCAGCAATTGGAAGGGAGGGAGGAACTCAGGAAAATCACCAGGAAAGTGGTACTGAGCAAATTGCTGGGACTGCGGGCTGACAAGTCCCTGGGTGCTCATGAACTCCTTCCTAGGGTCTTAAAAGAAGTGGCTAGTGAGATAGTCGATGCGCTGGTTTTAATTATTTTCCAAAATTCACTAGATTTGGGGAAGGTCCCATCAAATTGGAAAATAACAAATGTTATTTATTGTTGTTCGAAAAGGAGAGGGAGACAGAAAGCAGGAAGCTACAAGCCAGTTAATCTAACATCTGTCATAGGGAAAAATGTTAGGATCTATTATTAAAAATGTTATAGCAGGGCGCTTAGATAAATTCCAGGCAATCAGGCAGAGTCAACATGGTTTTGTGAAAGGGAAATCGCGCTCAACCAATTTGTTGGAGTTCGTTGAGGGAGTCGCAAGTGCTGGTTAGACCCTCAGCTGGAGTACTGTGCACAGTTCTGGGCGCCACACTATAGGAAGGGTGTGAACGCATTGGAGAGAGTGCAGAAGAGGTTTACCAGAATGGTTCCAGGGATGAGGCGCTTCAGCGATGAGGGTAGATTGGAGAGGTTGGGACTCTTTTCCTTGGAGAGGAGAAGGCTGAGAGGAGACTTGATAGAAGTTTGCAAAATGATGAGGGGGTTCTGGACAGAGTAGGTAGGGAGAAACTGTTCCCACTCGTAAATCATAAATGGTCTGCCTAGCACAGGTCAGCTGCACGGTCATAACATTTGTAATTGTTTGATGCGACTTTGAATTTCCCTGTGTACGATCATTCCCCAGCAAGATCAAACACCAGTGCTAAACAACATGTCTGTCACGCAGAATATAGTCACATCATGGAATAATATCAGAAAGAGAAAAGGGTCTGAGTAAACAGTGTCATTCACCAGCTGTGGGAGCAGTTACTGAATGTATGCACCGACATATACCCTCTGACAGTGCAGCACTCCCTCAGTACTGACCCACCGACAGTGCAGCACTCCCTCAGTACTGACCCACCGACAGTGCGGCGCTCCCTCAGTACTGACCCTCTGACAGTGCGGCACTCCCTCAGTACTGACCCTCCGACATGCAGCGCTCCCTCAGTACTGACCCTCCGACATGCAGCACTCCGTCAGTACTGACCCTCCGACAGTGCGGCACTCCCTCAGTACTGACCCTCCGACAGTGCGGCACTCCCTCAGTACTGACCCTCCGACATGCAGCACTCCCTCAGTACTGACCCTCCGACAGTGCGGCACTCCCTCAGTACTGACCCTCCGACATGCAGCACTCCCTCAGTACTGACCCTCCGACAGTGCGGCACTCCCTCAGTACTGACCCTCCGACAGTGCAGCACTCCCTCAGTACTGACCCTCCGACAGTGCAGCACTCCCTCAGTACTGACTCTCCGACAGTGCGGCACTCCCTCAGTACTGACCGTCCGACAGTGCGGCGCTCCCTCAGTACTGACCCTCCGACAGTGCAGCACTCCCTCAGTACTGACCCTCCGACAGTGCAGCACTCCCTCAGTACTGACCCTCCGACAGTGCAGCACTCCCTCAGTACTGATTTTCTGACAGTGCAGCGCTCCCTCAGTACTGACTCTCTGACAGTGCAGCACTCCCTCAGTACTGAACCTCCGACAGTGCGGCGCTCCCTCAGTACTGACTTTCTGACAGTGCAGCGCTCCCTCAGCACTGACCCTCTGGCAGTGCAGCACTCCCTCAGTACTGACTCTCTGGCAGTGCAGCGCTCCCTCAGCACTGACTCTCTGGTAGTGCAGCACTCCCTCAGCACTGACCCTCAGACAGTGCAGCACTCCCTCAGTACTGACCCTCCGACAGTGCAGCGCTCCCTCAGCACTGACCCTCCGACAGTGCGGCACTCCCTCAGCACTGACCCTCAGACAGTGCAGCACTCCCTCAGTACTGACCCTCAGACAGTGCAGCACTCCCTCAGTACTGACCCTACGACAGTGCAGCACTCCCTCAGTACTGACCCTCCGACAGTGCAGCACTCCCTCAGCACTGACTCTCTGGCAGTGCGGCACTCCAGCAGTACTGCTATGTAAACAGTGCAGTGTGCCCTCAGTCCAATTCCTGCTCTGTCCTGCATGATCTGACATTACCTGCATGTTGGAGATGTAGAAGGTGCCTCCTCCCACAGCAAGCAAGGAGGCTGCAGGGAACAGCAGGACTGCACTAGCTGGAAAGGGGGAAGAGAGTGAGTGTAAGAGACAGAAACAGCAACACTAACACTTCACAATATCTTTCAGAACCTCAGATCGCAAATGTCCCCATCAGAACAAGGGCAAGGGCTTGGTTTGAATTATCGTCAGGTTGCTTACACTGGAAATGAGGCAGACCCTGCGCATTCCCGAGGCGATATCTCCCAGACCCAGGCAGCACAGTGCTCGCGGTTGGTTAAGTCATGGACTTCAGGACTTGCTGGAGAACCTTCCCTGCCTCCTCTTGAAGTATTGACCCCGGGAAGTGCAGCTGATTTGACAGAGGAGTTGCCTTTATACAGCCGCATGCGGAGAAAGGTATGTCTGAGGGTGCAAATCCAACTCAGAGCTAACCATATTACAGTGCAGCACATGCTCAGGGCTGACACTCCGACAGCGCAGAGCTCACAGAGTACATTCAGCAATATAACCCCGACACGACCGCACAGTGGGTAATCAGTCCAGTAACATAATCCCGACACTACTGTACCCTGGATTATTACTCCAGTAACATAACCCCTACACTACTGTACCCTGGATTATTACTCCAGTAACATAACCTCTACACTACTGTAAACTGGATTATTAGTCAGTAACATAATCCCTACACTACTGTACCCTGGATTATTAGCCCAGTAACATAACCCCTACACTACTGTACCCTGGATTATTAGTCCAGTAACATAACCACTACACTACTGTACCCTGGATTATTACTCCAGTAACATAATCCCTACACTACTGTACCCTAAATTATTAGTCCAGTAATATAATCCCGACACGATTATACCCTGAATTATTAGTTCAGTAACATAACCTAAACTACTGTAACCTGGATAATTAGTCCAAAAACATAACCTCTACGCTATTGTACCCTGGATTATTAGTTCAGTAACATAACCCTACACTACTGTACCCTGGATTATTAGCCCAGTAACATAACCCCTGCACTACTGTACCGTGGATTATTAGTCTAGTAACATAACCCCTACACTACTGTACCCTGGGTTATTAGTCCAGTAATGTAACCCCTACACTACTGTACCCTGTATTATTAGTCCAGTAACATAACCCTACACTACTGTAACCTGGATTATTAGTCCAGTAACATAACCCCTACACTCCTGTACCCTGGATTATTAGTCCAGTAACGTAACCCCTACACTACTGTACCCTGGATTATTAGTCCAGTAACATAACTCCTACACTACTGTACCCTGGATTATTAGTCCAGTAACATAACTCCTACACTACTGTAACCTGGATTATTAGTCCAGTAACATAACCCCTACACTACTGTACCCTGGATTATTAGTCCAGTAACGTAACCCCTACACTACTGTACCCTGGATTATTAGTCCAGTAACGTAACCCCTACACTACTGTACCCTGGATTATTAGTCCAGTAACATAATCCCTACACTACTGTACCCTGGATTATTAGTCCAGTAACATAACCCCTACACTACTGTACCCTGTATTATTAGTCCAGTAACATAACCCCTACACTACTGTACCCTGGATTATTAGTCCAGTAACATAACCCCTACACTATTGTACCCTGTATTATTAGTCCAGTAACATAACCCCTACACTACTGTACACTGGATTATTAGTCCAGTAACAAAACTCCTACACTACTGTACCCTGTATTATTAGTCCAGTAACATAATCCCTACACTACTGTACCCTGGATTATTAGTCCAGTAACATAACCCCTACACTACTGTACCCTGGATTATTAGTCGAGTAATATAACCCCTACACTACTGTACCCTTGATTATTACTCCAGTAACATGACGCCTACACTACTGTACCCTGGATTATTAGTCCAGTAACATAACACCTACACTACTGTACCCTGGATTATTAGTCCAGTAACATAACCCCTACACTACTGTACCCTGGATTATTAGTCCAGTAACATAACACCTACACTACTGTACCCTGGATTATTACTCCAGTAACATGACTCCTACACTACTGTACCCTGGATTATTAGTCCTGTAACATAACCCCTACACTACTGTACCCTGGATTATTACTCCAGTAACATGACCCCTACACTACTGTACCCTGGATTATTAGCCCAGTAACATAACCCCTACACTACTGTACCCTGGATTATTAGTCCAGTAATATAACCCCTACACCACTGTACCCTGGATTATTAGTCCAGTAACATAACCCTTACACTACTGTACCCTGGATTATTAGTCCAGTAACATAACCCCTAAACTACTGTTCCCTGGATTATTAATCCAGAAACATAATCCCTACACTACTGTACCCTGTATTATTAGTCCAGTAACATAACCCCTACACTACTGTACCCTGGATTATTAGTCCAGTAACATAACCCCTACACTACTGTACCCTGGATTATTAGTCCAGAAACATAACCCCTATACTACTGTACCCTGGATTATTAGTCCAGTAACATAATCCCTACACTACTGTACCCTGGATTATTAGCCCAGTAACATAACCCCTACACTACTGTACCCTGTATTATTAGTCCAGTAACATAACCCCTACACTACTGTACCCTGGGATATTAGTCCAGTAATATAACCCTTACACTACTGTACCCTGGATTATTACTCCAGTAACATAATCCCTACACTACTGTACCCTGTATTATTAGTCCAGTAACATAACCCCTACACTACAGTACCCTGGATTATTAGTCCAGTAACATAATCCCTACACTACTGTACCCTGGATTATTAGTCCAGTAACATAACCCCTACACTACTGTACCCTGTATTATTAGTCCAGTAACATAACCCCTACACTACTGTACCCTGGATTATTAGTCCAGTAACATAACCCCTACACTACTGTACCCTGGATTATTAGTCCAGTAACATAACCCCTACACTACTGTACCCTGGATTATTAGTCCAGTAACATAACCCCTACACTACTGTACCCTGGATTGTTAGCCCAGTAACATAATCCCTACACTACTGTACCCTGGATTATTAGTCCAGTAACATAACCCCTACACTACTGTACCCTGGATTATTAGTCCAGTAATGTAACCCCTACACTACTGTAACCTGGATTATTAGTCCAGTAACATAACCCCTACACTACTGTACCCTGGATTATTAGTCCAGTAACATAACCCCTACACTACTGTACCCTGGATTATTAGCCCAGTAACATAATCCCTACACTACTGTACACTGGATTATTAGTCCCGTAACATAATCCCAAAAATGGTTGAGCAAGACATTCAGTTGAAGGATAATTATTGACGCGCGCATCCCATGAATGAATAAGTAAAAGATTGTGTATGCCCCTGTTCAATCTCCTCTCAGCTTTCTGTTACTCATGCCTGGAATCGATTGACGGGGGCTTTATATACCACTTGCAGGAGAGAGACCAAATCTCTTGCAACATCCACATATCGAGTCTTGACTCACAATTAAAAGACAATCTGCCTGTGTTATTCTATCGTCAAACCCCCACCATCCCATTCGGCCTATTTTTTTGTAACTGTGGTCCCAATCTGTCTTGCTACCTCACATTCGAACATACAAATTTGGGATGCAGATCCCCCTCGGGCCTGCTCTGCTAAGGTCATGGCTGATCTGAATGTGTCTTCAATTACATTTCCCTCTCTCCTCCCCTTTCCCCACCACCCCAACCGCGGCACTGCTCATCACCACCCCACACCCCCCCCCACCAACCCCACCACTTCCCAAACCCAAACCCGCGGACAGGGGGAGTGTAAAATCCTGCCCCTGAATCTGAATGGGGCTTCATCTCCATGTTCCTGCCTGCCCCAACTGCCCTCTGACCCACCCCACCAACCCCCCTCCCCCACCACGCCACTCCCGTAACACCCGACTCTCTTTTGCCCCTCAAGCCCCTGTGCAGCTCAGTCCTAAACGCATTCGATGAGCTGCCCCCTGTGGCTGTCCGAGGCAGTGAATAAGTCCTTAAGACCAAAGGCATAGGAGCAGAAATTAGGCCATTCGACCCATCGAGTCTGCTCCGCCATTCAATCATGGCTGATAAGTTTCTCAACCCCCATTCTCCCGCCTTCTCCCCGTAACCTTTGATCCCCTTACCAATCAAGAACCTATCTATCTCGGTCTTAAATACACTCAATGACCTGGCCTCCACAGCCTTCTGTGACAATGAATTCCATAGATTCACCCACACTCTGGCTAAAGAAGTTTCTCCTCATCTCTGTTCTAAAAGGTCTTCCCTTTACTCTGAGGCTGTGCCCCTCGGGTCCTAGTCTCTCCTACTAATGGAAACATCTTCCCCATGTCCTACTCTATCCAGGCCTTTCAGTATTCTGTAAGTTTCAATCCGATCCTCCCTCATCCTTCTAAACTCCATCGAGTATAGACCCAGAGTCCTCAAACGTTCTTCGTATGTTAAGCCTTTCATTCCTGGGATCGTTTTCGTGAACCTCCTCTGGACCCTCTCCAGGGCCAGCACATCCTTCCTGAGATACGGGGCCCCCAAAATTGCTCACCATATTCTAAACGTGGTCTGACCAGAGCCTTATAAAGCCTCAGCAGCACATCCCTGCTTTTATATTCTAGTCCTCTCGAAAATGAATTCCACAGACTAACCACCATCCGAGAGAGAGAGAGAGAGAGAGAGAGAGGCAAAATAATAAAACTTCTCCTAAATCTCCGCCTTAAATGGGAGACCCCCTTCTTTCTAAACTGTGTCCGCTGGTTCCAGTCTCACCTACAAGTACCCTTCACCCATGGGCACGCATATACCCCCAGGTATCTCTGCTCCTGCACCACCCCCCCCCCATTAGAATTGTGTCCCTCAATTCGCATTGCGTTCCTCTGTTTCTTCCTGCCAACACATATCACTTCACTGGTTGTCCACCTTTGTGTGTCTGCCCATTCCACTGGCTTCCCTGTGTCCTCTTCAAGCCTGTCACTGTCCCCATAATGTGCAAGGCTTCCCAAGTGACCAGCGCACGCAAGAGGAGCAGGAGTAGGGCATTGAGCCCCGCTCGAGCCCACTCCGCCATTCTATAAGATCATGACTGATTTTCTAGTGTTTCGATTTCTACATTCCCATCTCCCCCCGCTCTCCTCCCCCGATAACCTTCGATCCCCTCGCCTAACAAGAATCCATCTCTCTCCGCCTTAAAAATATTCAGTGACCCACCACCTCCTGAGGCAGAGAGTTCCAAAGTCGCACAACCCTCGGGGAGAATAAAATTCTCCTCATCTCTGTCCTAAAAGGGCGACCCCTCATTTTAAAACAGTGGCCCTCCCCCTCCTAGTCCTGGACTCACCCACCAGAGGAAACATCCTTTCCACGTCCACCTTGTCAAGTACATTCAGGATCTTGTATAACTTCGATCAAATCACCCCTCACTCTTCTAAACTCCAGTGGAAACAAGCCCAGTCTGTCCAACCCTTTCCTCATATTTTCTGGGTGTTAGTCTGAACTGCCTCAAAGTTGCTTCTTCATGTGGGAATTTTGGAATTCGGCCCCTATACCCAAGACCAATTCACTCATATATACCAAGAAAAACAGTGGTTTGAATAGCCTCCCTTGGGAACCTCGCAACATACCCTCTTTCAGACCAGAACTCTCATTTCCCAGTTTTTACTGATGTCCCATTTTAAGGTGTACAGGACCAGTTCGGACCAGTAATCTTATTTCCCAGTTTTTACTGTTTTCTCAGCTCCTCTCCGTGAGGGAATGCGCCATATCTCCGGGACCACAAGATCTTCCCACTGCCCCTCCCCGTCACTACAGGGGACATCGCGGAGGGAGCTGTACTCACCGGCGGTAGAGAAGGCGATGATCAGTGTTGCAGCGGTATACATGGATCTGTGGAGATTTAAAAGAAAAATCGGGATAATTCACTTCGAACCTGACCTCGCTTGTTCCCGGTATTCTCCTGCCCTTCAATCCTCCATCCCAAGCTCCCAGTTATAAGACCATAAGACATAGGAGCAGAAAAATAGGCCATTCGGCCCATCGAGTCTGCTCCGCCATTCAATCATGGCTGATAAGTTTCTCAACCCCCACTCTCCCGCCTTCTCCCCGTAACCTTTGATCCCCTCACCAATCAAGAACCTATCTATCTCGGTCTTGAATACACTCAATGACCTGGCCTCCACAGCCTTATCCAGTGCCTTTGACAAACTTAGGGATACACAACCAGTTCGGACCAGTATTCCTATTTCCCAGTTTTTACTGGTATTCCATTTTAAGGTATACAAGACCAGTTGGGGCCAGTAATCTTATTTCCCAGTTTTTACTGGTGTTCCATTTTAAGATATACAAGACCAGTTCGGACCAGTACTCTTATTTCCCAGTTTTTACTGGTGTTCCATTTTAAGATATACAAGACCAGTTCGGACCAGTACTCTTATTTCCCAGTTTTTACTAGGTTTTTTTTTATTCTGGCAGCCATAGAAATAGTTTGATAAACAGAGGCATCGAGTACAGGCCACGTGTCCTTTATTAGGAACCCTTGGCACCAACCGTGTTTTGGTTTTCAGGCAGTCTCAGTTTTCAGATACCGCGTATAAGCCCAGACCTACTTACATTACGATGGCCAAAGTCTAGGCTAGCTATAGTCCAAAGTACATAAAATGGCTTAGGGAGGTAAGATGTACCGCTGGACAATAGATGCAGGGTACCTGGGGTAAGTCCCCCACCCCCGGCGCTATCTGCGATTCTGCTGGTGGGAGAGGGAGCGCAAGGTAAACAGATAAGACCAACAACTAAACTTCCTGCGCTAAAGGTCGGGGGGTGGTCAGGGAGGGTCGTGTCAGCACGAGTCACAGACCTCCTGCGCTAAAGGCCGATGCGGGGGTTCAAAAAAAGTGCGGGTTTTTTTTGGATGTGTTAAAATTTCAGATTTAAGGGTAAAGCACACTTGACCTGAGCAAAGAGGTTATTGATTAACCCTTTACCCGGCCACCCGCTGAGCCCTCAGATCTCTGAAGGCGGAGGGGGCATGTTGGTGGGGTGGTGAAAAAGGCATATGGGACACTTGCCTTTATCAATCGAGGCGTAGATTACAAAAGTAGGGAGGTCATGTTGGAGTTGTGTAGAACCTCGGTGAGGCCACAGCTGGAGTACTGTGTGCAGTTCTGGTCGCCACATTATAGGAAGGATGTGATTGTACTGGAGGGGGTGCAGAGGAGATTCACCAGGATGTTGCCTGGGACAAAACATTTAAGTTATGAAGAGAGGGTTGGATAGACTTGGGTTGTTTTCGTTGGAGCAGAGAAGACTGAGGGGTTGACCTGATCGAGGTGTACAAGATTATGAGGGGCATGGACAGGGTGGATAGGGAGCAGCTGTTCCCCTTAGTTGACAGGTCAGTCACGAGGGGGGACATAAGTTCAAGGTGAGGGGCAGGAGGTTTAGGGGGGGGATGTGTGGAAAAACTTTTTTACCCAGAGGTTGGTGAGGGTCTGGAATGCGCTGCCTGGGAGGGTGGGGTGGAGGCGGGTTAGCCTCACATCCTTTAAAAAGTACCTGGATGAGCACTTGGCACCTCATAACATTCAAGGCTATGGGGCCAAGTGCTGGTCAATGGGATTAGGGAGGTAGGTCAGGTGTCGGTGCAGACTCGATGGGCCGAAGGGCCTCTCCTGCACCGTGTGATTCCGTGATTCTGCATTAAAAAAGGACGTCGACATCTCGGAGAGGGCGGGAGAGGAGGGTTTTACCGGAATTACGCCGGGGGATGTGGGATTTCGGTTCGTGCGAATAGGCCGGAGATTGTCGGGAAACTCCTTCCCTGGATCGTGGGCGAGTGGAGGTGAGGGAGAATCGAGGCCTTCGACACGGGGAGTGACTTCCACAGCGCAAGGAGGGGGATAGGCGTTTCCACCAGCGCGTGGGTCGCTGAGCAGGTGATGGGTTAAAACACATAAATAACCCGCCCCACCCCCCTCCCCCCCTTCCCTCCCCGCCAGTGGGGCTGGAGAACTCCGCCCTACGACCCTGAGGCTTTGCCGGGGAGGCAATGTTCCCCGACAGCAAGTGGGCTTTGCTCTGAAAGTTCCGGAACTCCCTCGGCATCGCCCTTGACCGTCTGCCCCCGCTTGGCACCTGCTGAAGGCATCCGGAGCCCCTCGGTTAGGGAACTCGAGCGTCAGGTACAGTGCGGGGCCCTCTCTACATTATCCCAGGAGTATCTCCACCTTGTGTCAAGTGTCAGCACCGAGCGTTCTGAGGGCAGGTCCACAACAGCCCAGCTGAGGCTGAACCAGCGCTTTGTGCATTCGATGTCCCGAGATATATTATTATTTTCTATTCATTCACAGGATGTGGGCTTCGCTGGCCGGGCCCAGCATTTATTGCCCCATCTCTAATTGCCCCCTTGAGAAGGTGGTGGGTGAGCTGCCTTCTTGAGCCGCTGCAGTCCCCGTGTGGTGTAGGTACACCCACAGCGCTGTTAGGGAGGGAGCTCCAGGATTTTGACCCAGCGACAGTGAAGGAACGGCCGATATATTCCCAAGTCAGGATGGTGAGTGACTCGGAG
Source organism: Cetorhinus maximus (assembly GCF_964194155.1). Classification (NCBI taxonomy): domain Eukaryota; kingdom Metazoa; phylum Chordata; class Chondrichthyes; order Lamniformes; family Cetorhinidae; genus Cetorhinus; species Cetorhinus maximus. The sequence continues at coordinate 216,782 of NW_027596485.1, forward strand.
GGGAACTTCCAGGTGGTGGGTGTTCCCCATGTGTCTGCTGCCCTTGTCCTTCTAGATGGTAGTGGTCGTGGGTTTGGAAGGTGCTGTCGAAGGAGCCTCGGTGAGTTGCTGCAGTGCATCTTGTAGATGGTACACACACTGCTGCTACTGTGCGTCGGTGGTGGAGGGAGTGAATGTTTGTGGATGGGGTGCCGATCAAGCGGGGCTGCTTTGTCCTGGACGGTGTCGAGCTTCTTGAGTGTTGTGGGAGCTGCACTCATCCAGGCAAGTGGGGAGTATTCCATCACACTCCTGACTTGTGCCTTGTAGATGGTGGACAGGCTTTGGGGAGTCAGGAGGTGAGTTACTCACTGCAGGATTCCCAGCCTCTGACCTGCTCTTGTAGCCACAGTATTTATATGGATGGTCCAGTTCAGTTTCTGGTCAATGGTAACCCCCAGGATGTTGATAGAGGGGGGATTCAGTGATGGTAATGTCATTGAACATCAAGGGGCGATGGTTAGATTCTCTCTTGTTGAAGATGGTCATTGCCTGACATATTGCAGAGTTCTTCGATCATTCCCAAACTTTGAAATCTTTGTCCCCGTACTCAAGTCCGTTGTGTTAGAAGATAAAGGAACGGGGAATGTTATCTTTATGGTAGGTGTGCTATCCGAAAGAGCCAGAGAGATGATTAAAAGAGATGCAATCGCGTATTTGATGGATTATTGTGAGGCATTTGATAAGGTGAATCACAAAGAGCTGATGAGCATGTCAGAGCCTCTTGGCCTCGATGATGTCAAAGACCTTAGAGTGATAAGAAATCTTTATTGGAAACAAACTGTAGCTGTAAAGGCGGATAAGGACCGGAGTGATTTGGTGAAGATTAAAAGAGGGGTCAGACACGAGTGTGTTTCCTCCCCAGGTTTATCCAATTTGTACGGTGAAGACATTCTTAGTGAGATTGAAGACCTCCCTGGATTATTAGTTGGAGGTTCACAACTTTAATAATATAAGATACGCGGACGACGCCATTCTTATCGCTGACCTTGAAGGGAGCTGGTGGAAGAGCGGTATTGTTGCTGGACCAGTAATCGAGAGACAGCAGGGTAATGTTCTACAGACCCACATTCGAATCCCACCACGGTCAATGGGGGAACTTAAATCCAATAAAAACCTCAAATTAAAAGCCTGATGATGACCATGAAACCATTGCTGATTGGGGTCCTGGTAAAACCTGAGGTCCAAAGCGCGCTGCAGGCCAAGATCGGGGAGAGAACACCTCGGCACACAGTAAAGGGATTGCGATTTGGAAAGTCTGATGCTGATGGGGCACGCCGATGGCAAAGGAGTTCGAGGCAGGCGCAAAGGACCATCTTTCTAAAAAGGCCTGGCAAGCTGGGTGTATGAACCACCAACGAAGGTGACCCATGCCTCCAGGGCAAGATGAACATGGGGGCCCCATGGTTAGATCAGCCATGGTTGTATTGAAAGGTGGAGCAGGCTCGAGGGGCCGAGTGGCCTTACTCCTGCTCCTAATCCATACGTTTGCGTTTTTGGTAACGCCCTCTTAGGGCATGGCACACCAAGAGGGGGAGACTCAAGTCCCAACAATTATGTATAATGAGGAATGCGATGGCCTTAATAGCCAACGTCCTGGGGAACCCATTACATTCTTCGTGCCAGTCAGAGAAAGCATCTGTTCAACGTGATGCTCTACACCCGATGCCTCATCCAGCTCCATACCACGTTACCACAGCACCTTTCATACCATGTGCTTCTATTTCCTGAATAGATCCATGATTCTATACGTCACCAAGAGCCTCTTGAAAGTCCATTTGCACACGTGTTTCCAGGTCTATCTACAACCTTGGTCTAAACGTGGACAGAGGAGCTGAAGTTCAAAGACGAGAGGATAGTTTTATTTTTCGTTTCTTCAAGGATTGTGGGCTTCGCGGGCCAGGCCCCGCATTTATTGCCCGTCACTAATTGCCCCCTCGAGAAGGTGGTGGGTGAGCTGCCTTCTTGAGCCGCTGCAGTCCCCATGTGGTGTAGGTACACCCACAGCGCTGTTAGGGAGGGAGCTCCAGGATTTTGACCCAGCGACAGTGAAGGAACGGCCGACATGAAGATATCTGTCGTTGTTGGAGGTAACGAGAACAGCCTGAGGTCATCAATACCGGGGCTCCTTAGGGCAATAACCTAGGACCCACTGTCTTCAGCTGCTTTATTATAAGGCCAGAGAGCTGTGGATGTTCCCAGATGATTGCATAATGTACAGCATTATTTACAATTCCTCAGATGCTTAAGCTCTCTGTGCCTGTAAACAAAATTTGGCCAACATCCAGGCTTGGGTTAATAAGTGGCAACAAACATTCCCAGCACACGATCGCCCATCTCCAACAAGAGAAAATTTAGCCGTAATCCCCTGATGCTCCACTGCATTCCCATTCCCGAATCCCCCACCCTTAAAATTCTGGGGGTGGGGTGGTTACCATTGACCAGAAACTGAACCGGACCAGCCATATGAATACTGTGGCTACAAGAGCAGGTCAGAGGCTGGAAATCCTGCAGTGAGTATCTCATCTCCAGACTCTCCAAAGCCTGTCCACCATCTACAAGGCACAAGTCAGGATTGTGATGAATACTCCCCACTTGCCTGGATGAGTGCAGCTCCCACAACACTCAAGAAGCTCGACACCATCCAGGACAAAGCAACCCCGCTTGATTGGAGCCCCATCCACAAACATTCACTCCCTCCACCACCGACGCACAGTAGCAGCAGTGTGTGTACCATCTACAAGATGCACTGCACAAACTCGCCAAGGCTCCTTCGACAGCACCTTCCAAACACACGACCACCACCATCTAGAAGGACAAGGGCAGCAGACACATGGGGAACACCCACCACCTGGAAGTTCCCCTCCGAGCCACCCACCATCCCGACTTGGGAATATATCGGCCGTTCCTTCACTGTCACTGGGTCAAAATCCTGGAACTCCCTCCCTAACAGCGCTGTGGGTGTACCTACACCACATGGGACTGCAGGGGGCTCAAGAAGGCAGCTCACCCCCCACCACCTTCTCAAGGGGGCAATTAGGGATGGGGCAATAAATTCTGGGCCAGCCAGCGAAGCCCACATCCCGTGAATGAATGATAAAAGGGTCAGTCCCCTCTTAACAAACCACACCACCCGGTAGGCTGAATTCAGTCATCAGATCGAATCGCCTCAAATCGCAATCCCTCCCATCATGACGTTCGAAGCATCATTGCACAGTGATCAGCGCCACTCGCGACCCCTCAGACACTGAAGTGTTCAGCGCCCAAGTGAAGTCCCATGTGGTGTAGGTACACCCACAGCGCTGTTAGGATTTTGACCCAGCGACAGTGAAGGAACGGCCGATACGAAGATATCTGTCGTTGTTGGAGGCAACGAGAACAGTCTGAGGTTATCAATACCGGGGCTCCTTAGGGCAATAACCTTGGGGACCCACTGTCTTCAGCTGCTTTAATAACAAGGCCAGAGAGCTGTGGATGTTCCCAGCTGATTGCATAATGTACAGCATTATTTACAATTCCTCAGATGCTTAAGCTCTCTGTGCCTGTAAACAAGATTTGGCCAACATCCAGGCTTGAGGTTAAGCAGTGGAAACGGACATTCCCAGCACACGATCGCCCATCTCCAACAAGACCCCTCAACCACACCTGGGACAAAGCATCCCGCCCCCTTAATGTGGCTGTACCGGCGCATCTAACAGTTCAAGGAGGTAGATCCAACCTGACCAGAGAGTGGGCAAGAGATGTTTGACTGTGCCAGGCGGAAAGGGTAAAGACACACGAGGGCCCTCTACTCGGGAGGTCTGTCCATGGCTGTTCCTGATGTCTACCTGTCCCCACCCGGAAGTCATTGCGGACGGAGGGGTGATTTATCTTGTTGCTGTTCCTGTCTATCTTCAGACCACTGCCCCCTCACATCCACACCGGTCAACACATCCGCCTGAGAATGAGGGTAATGACCGGGTAGAGGCAGAGACACCAAACTTACCCACTCAGACCCAGGGGCGGACAGGGGAATGTGGGGTATATTTATGGTGCATTATTCATCGCTCATTCTCCACTGACTCACACCCTCCAATCCTCCCTCATAGAGTCACTCCGCCTACCATCCCCCCTCCTCCTGTCACTCCACCTCTTTTCCCCCCCTCCTCCTGTCACTCCCCCTCCCATCCCCCCTCCACCTGTCACTCCAGCTCCCATCCCCCCTCCTCCTGTCACTCCACCTCCCATCCTCCCTCCTCCTGTCACTCCCTCTCCCATCCTCCCTCCTCCTGTCACTCCACCTCCCATTCGCCATCCTCCTGTCACTCCGCCTCCCACCCCCCGATCTCCTGTCACTCCGCCTCCCATCCCCCCTCCTCCTGTCACTCCACCTCCCATCCCCCCTCCTCCTGTCACTCCGCCTCCTATCCCCCCTCCTCCTGTCACTCCTCCACCCATCCCCCATCCTCCTGTCACTCCGCCTCCCATTCCCTCTCCTCCTGTCACTCCACCTCCCATCCCCCTCCTCCACTGACTCACACCCTCCCATCCCCACTCCTCCAGCCACTCCGCCTCCCATCCCCCCTCCTCCTGTCACTCCGCCTACCACCCCCCCTCCTCCAGTCACTCCGCCTACCATCCCCACTCCTCCAGCCACTCCGCCTCCCATCCCCCCTCCTCCTGTCACTCCGCCTACCACCCCCCCTCCTCCTGTCACTCCGCCTACCATCCCCACTCCTCCTGTCACTCCGCCTACCATCTCCCCTCCTCCTGTCACTCCACATCCCATCCCCCCTCCTCCTGTCACTCCGCCTACTATCCCCACTCCTCCTGTCACTCCGCCTACCATCCCCCCTCCTCCTGTCACTCCACATCCCATCCCCCCTCCTCCTGTCACTCCGCCTACCACCCCCCCTCCTCCTGTCACTCCACATCCCATCCCCCCTCCTCCTGTCACTCCGCCTACCATCCCCATTCCTCCTGTCACTCCGCCTACCATCCCCCCTCCTCCTGTCACTCCACATCCCATCCCCCTCCTCCTGTCACTCCGCCCCCCATCCCCCCTCCTCCTGTCACTCCCCCTCCCATCTCCCCTCCTCCTGTCACTCCGCCTCCCATCCCCCCTCCTCCTGTCACTCCACCTACCATCCCCCTCCTCCTGTCACTCCCCCTCCCATCCCCCTCCTCCTGTCACTCCGCCTCCCATCCCCCCTCCTCCTCTCCCTCGGCCTCGCATCCCCCCTCCTCCTGTCACTCCGCCTCCCATCCCCCCTCCTCCTCTCCCTCGGCCTCCCATCCCCCCTCCTCCTGTCACTCCGCCTCCCATCCCCCCTCCTCCTGTCACTCCACCTCCCATCCCCCCATCTCTTGTCACTCCACCTCCCATCCCCCCTCCTCCTGTCACTCCGCCTCCCATCCCCCCTCCTCCTGTCACTCCACCTCCCATCCCCCCTCCTCCTGTCACTCCGCCTCCCATCCCCCCTCCTCCTGTCACTCCGCCTCCCATCCTCCCTCCTCCTGTCACTCCGCCTCCAATTCCCCTCCTCCTCCTGTCACTCCGCCTCCCATCCCCCCTCCTCCTGTCACTCCACCTCCCATCCCCCCTCCTCCAGTCACTCCGCCTCCCATCCCCCCTCCTCCAGTCACTCCGCCACCCCTCTCTGCACCCCTTCCTACCCGGCTGGTCCTGCTGCTCCGTCTCCCAACCCCTTCCCCACTCCTGCTGCCCCCCTCGCCTAACCCTGCATCCCCCGGCCTTGCCCTGTGGACCTCCCCCACCTCTCACCCTCCCCTCTTTCAGCCTCGCCGCCTCTCCCAACCCCCGCCCCCACCCCACCCCCGAGCAACACGCCGGCGAACGCCAACCCGCGAGACTCACATGGCCACGAATTGGGCCGCCATGGTCCCAAAATAATCGAAGACAAAGCCGCTGGGGAGGGTGGTGAAGCTGTCCATGAAGGAGGCCAACGTGAAGATGAGGGTAAAGCGCTCATCCTGAAGATGACAGTCCACTGAAAAACAGAAAGAGAGAGAGAGAGAGAGTTTATCGGAGTGTAAGTAAATCCTTTCATCCTGTTCCGCTGGTCATGTGACTCTGCGACGAATCAGCCCTAAGCGCGGGTATCTTAGGGGGGGATAATCTTTCCACTCTTGGTCTTTGTACAAGCAGTTTGCTATCACCAGGAGCTCTGTAAATAACGATGACTGTCTCGGACAGGAATCCTGTCCGTTCCAGCAAGTTTATTAGCGATGGCGACGAGGTTGAATAGCTGCAATGTCGCACCTCGCCTCGGGGGAGGGAGGAGCGGGAGACAATCCTTCCGAGTGCCTGCGGGAGCGAGAGGCACGGCCCCTTTCCGGGCGGCGGGGTTTCCCTCTCCCGGTCCCGCCGCAAGCCGATGGACTTCTGGCTGGGGGTGGTGGGGGGGGCGTCCCGAAAATCCCGGCCGCAGCCTGACGGCCGCGAACGCGCCGAATTCCCGATCCCCCGGCGAGCTGGCAGACCCCGTGAAGGCGCGGCTATCGGCCTCAGCTGCCGAGCTTAGGGAGCGCTGCACTGTCGGAGGGTCAGTACTGACGGAGCGCCGCACTGTCGGAGGGTCAGTACTGAGGGAGTGCCGCACTGTCGGAGGGTCAGTACTGAGGGAGTGCCGCACTGTCGGAGGGTCAGTACTGAGGTAGTGCTGCACTGTCGGAGGGTCAGTACTGAGGGAGTGCCGCACTGTCGGAGGGTCAGTACTGAGGGAGTGCCGCACTGTCGGAGGGACAGTACTGAGGGAGTGCTGCACTGTCGGAGGGTCAGTACTGAGGGAGTGCAGCACTGTCAGAGGGTCAGTACTGAGGGAGTGCTGCACTGTCGGAGGGTCAGTACTGAGGGAGTGCTGCACTGTCGGAGGGTCAGTACTGAGGGAGTGCCGCACTGTCAGAGGGACAGTACTGAGGGAGTGCTGCACTGTCGGAGGGTCAGTACTGAGGGAGTGCCGCACTGTCGGAGGGACAGTACTGAGGGAGTGCTGCACTGTCGGAGGGTCAGTACTGAGGGAGTGCTGCACTGTCGGAGGGACAGTACTGAGGGAGTGCTGCACTGTCGGAGGGTCAGTACTAAGGGAGTGCCGCACTGTCGGAGGGTCAGTACTGAGGGAGTGCCGCACTGTCGGAGGGTCAGTACTGAGGGAGTGCTGCACTGTCAGAGGGTCAGTTCTGAGGCAGTGCTGCACTGTCAGAGGGTGAGTACTGAGGGACAGCCGCACTGTCGGAGGGTCAGTACTGAGGGAGAGCTGCACTGTCAGAGGGTCAGTACTGAGGGAGAGTCGCACTGTCGGAGGGTCAGTTCTGAGGGAGTGCTGCACTGTCGGAGGGTCAGTACTGAGGGAGTGCTGCACTGTCGGAGGGACAGTACTGAGGGAGTGCTGCACTGTCGGAGGGACAGTACTGAGGGAGTGCTGCACTGTCGGAGGGTCAGTACTGAGGGAGTGCTGCACTGTCGGAGGGTCAGTACTGAGGGAGTGCTGCACTGTCGGTGGGTCAGTACTGAGGGAGTGTCGCACTGTCGGAGGGTCAGTACTGAGGGAGTGCTGCACTGTCGGAGGGTCAGTACTGAGGGAGAGTCAGACTGTCGGAGGGACAGTACTGAGGGAGTGCTGCACTGTCGGAGGGTCAGTACTGAGGGAGTGCTGCACTGTCGGAGGGTCAGTACTGAGGGCGTGCTGCAATGTCAGAGGGTCAGTACTGAGGGAGTGCTGCACTGTCAGAGGGTCAGTACTGAGGGAGCACCGCACTGTCGGAGTGTCAGTACTGAGGGAGTGCTACACTGTCAGAGGGTCAGTACTGAGGGAGTGCTGCACTGTCAGAGGGTGAGTACTGAGGGAGAGTCGCACTGTCGGAGGGTCAGTACTGAGGGAGTGCTGCACTGTCAGAGGGTCAGTACTGAGGGAGCGCCGCACTGTCGGAGGGTCAGTACTGAGGGAGAGCTGCACTGTCAGAGGGTCAGTACTGAGGGAGAGTCGCACTGTCGGAGGGTCAGTTCTGAGGGAGTGCTGCACTGTCGGAGGGTCAGTACTGAGGGAGTGCTGCACTGTCGGAGGGTCAGTACTGAGGGAGTGCTGCACTGTCGGAGGGTCAGTACTGAGGGAGTGCTGCACTGTCGGAGGGTCAGTACTGAGGGAGTGCTGCACTGTGGGAGGGTCAGTACTGAGGGAGTGCTGCACTGTCGGAGGGTCAGTACTGAGGGAGTGCTGCACTGTCAGAGGGTCAGTACTGAGGGAGAGTCGCACTGTCGGAGGCTCAGTACTGAGGGAGTGCTGCACTGTCGGAGGGACAGTACTGAGGGAGTGCTGCACTGTCGGAGGGTCAGTACTGAGGGAGTGCTGCACTGTCAGAGGGTCAGTACTGAGGGAGTGCCGCACTGTCGGAGGGTCACTAATGAGGGAGCACTGCACTGTCGGAGGGTCAGTACTGAGGGAGTGTCGCACTGTGGGAGGGTCAGTACTGAGGGAGTGCTGCACTGTCAGAGGGTCAGTACTGAGGGACAGCCGCCCTGTCGGAAGGTCAGTACTGAGGGAGTGCTGCACTGTCAGAGGGTCAGTACTGAGGGACAGCCGCACTGTCGGTGGGTCAGTACTGAGGGAGCGCCGCACTGTCGGAGGGTCAGTACTGAGGGAGTGCCGCACTGTCAGAGGGTTAGGACTGAGGGAGTGCTGCAGTGTTGGAGGGTCAGCACTGAGGGAGTGCTGCACTGTCGGAGGGTCAGTTCTGAGGGGCTGCTGCACAGTCAGAGGTTCAGTACTGAGGGATTGCCGTACCATTGGAGGGTCAGTACTGAGGGATTGCTGAACTGTCAGAAGGTCAGTACTGAGGGAGTGCTGCACTGTCGGAGGGTCAGTACTGAGGGAGTGCTGCACTGTCGGAGGGTCAGTACTGAGGGAGTGCCGCACTGTCAGAGGGTCAGTACTGAGGGAGCGCAGCACTGTCGGAGGGTCAGTACTGAGGGAGTGCCGCACTGTCAGAGGGTCAGTACTGAGTGAGTGCTGCACTGTCGGAGGGTCAGTACTGAGGGAGTGCTGCACTGTTGGAGGGTCAGTACTGAGGGAGCGCTGCACTGTTGGAGGGTCAGTACTGAGGGAGTGCTGCACTGTCGGATGGTCAATACTGAGGGAGCGCCACACTGTTGGAGGGTAAGTACTGAGAGAATGCTGCACTGTCAGAGGGTCAGTACTGAGGGAGTGCTGCACTGTCGGATGGTCAGTACTGAGGGAGTGCTGCACTGTTGGCGGGTCATTACTGAGGGAGTGCTGCACTGTTGGAGGGACAGTACTGAGGGAGTGCCGCACTGTCGGAGGGTCAGTACTGAGGGAGTGCTGCACTGTTGGAGGGACAGTACTGAGGGAGTGCCGCACTGTCGGAGGGTCAGTACTGAGGGAGTGCTGCACTGTTGGAGAGACTGTACTGAGGGAGTGCTGCACTGTCGGATGGTCAATACTGGGGGACTGCCGCACTATTGGAGGGTCAGTACTGAGGGAGTACCGCACTGTTGGAGGGTCAGTACTGAGGGAGTACTGCACTGACAGAGGGTCAGTACTGAGGGAGTGCCACAGTGTCAGAGGGTCAGTACTGAGGGAGCATTGCACTGTCGGAGGTTGAGTGCTGATGGAGCGTTGCACTGTTGGAATGTCAGTACTGAGGGAGCGCCACACTGTCAGAGGGTCAGTACTGAGGGAATGCTGCACTGTCAGAGGGTCAGTACTGAGGGAATGCTGCACAGTTAGAGGGTCAGTTTTGAGGGATTGTTGCACAGTCAGAGGGTCAGCACTGAGGGAGTGCCGCACTGTCGGAGGGTCAGTACTGAGAAAACGCTCCCTCATTGGATGCCCAGTGCTGGGGCAGTGCTGCACTGGCTGAGGTGCTGCCTTTTGAAGGACACATTAAGCTGGTGGCCCATTTGCCTCTTCACTCGAACGTCAAAGTGCCCTTGACCACTATCTGGAATAAACTCCGAGCCACAGCTGGGGGCCCTGGTCAGTATTTACCACTCAGTCCCGATGGGATAAAGTAAGACCACCGTCATTTTGAAAGTGTCCGGACAGGCTGGGAGAGTGGCTAATAAATCTTCCAGCGCCACAGCTTTCATAGAGGACCAGAGATCGGCAGGGTAACTCTTTCGAGTTATCAGCAGATCGCATGTAACTCTTTCGAGTACATTCACAGTTCTTGGTTTTCCGGGAGTGGGACATGAACCCACAACCTTCTGATTCAAAGGCGAGGGCGCTATGAACTGAGCCACAGCTGACACAAGGCGGACATGGTACAAAGCGCTGTCTGGGCCTCAACCACAGCACTGCCTCCGGCCCCAGGCACCCCCACATTTTGGGATGGGTGTGGAGGGTAAGGGAAAAGGAGAATCACTCCTGGGATGAGGGACGTAGGGTTACCCAGACACTGGATGGGCCTGGTCCTGATCCGCTTGGGGAACGGAGACTGGACAGAGGGGCTCAATAGGACGAGGAGTCCGAGCGGAGGAGTTCGGGAGGGGAAAACATTCCCGCCGCCGGGTGGTTCGTGTCCGGGAACGAGCGTAGGGGTGGGGGAGGGGAGGCCGGGTCGGTCATGGCTTTCCAAAGGGGTGGAGGGGGATGGGTTTGTGTGTGGGGTGGGGGTGGGTGGCTGGGGTGAGTTGGTTTTGCGGGGAACGATGGGTGGAACAGAAAGCCAATCCTTCGCTGCGACGATGATTCAGTATTGATCCCGTGAACGGTCGTTGGATCTTGCTGTGCACAAATCGGCGGTTCTGATTGCAACGCCTCAAAACGAGCTCCGTTGGCTGTCGGGCCCTCTCTCTCTCTCCCTCTCTCTCTCTCTCTCTCCCTCTCTCTCTCGCGCGAATGGAGCAAGATAAACGCATGTCTTTATTTCCCTTCTCTCTCACCGTCTCTCTCTCTCTCTCTCTCTCTCTCTCTGTTTTAACCTTCCTCTATCGCTCCGTCTCTCTCTGTCTTCCGGTCTCTCCGGCCTCCCACCCTCCTCCTCCTCCCCTCTCTCCCGGAGGCCACTCTCTCCCCGCCACCTCCCCCCAAACCCGCCTCTCACCCCTCTACACCTCCCCTCTTCTCCTCCCCTCCCCCAACCCGCCTCTCACCCCTCTACACCTCCCCTCTTCTCCTCCCCTCCCCAAACCCGCCTCTCACCCCTCTACACCTCCCCTCTTCTCCTCCCCTCCCCAAACCCGCCTCTCACCCCTCTACACCTCCCCTCTTCTCCTCCCCTCCCCCAAACCCGCCTCTCACCCCTCTACACCTCCCCTCTTCTCCTCCCCTCCCCCGAACCCGCCTCTCACCCCTCTACACCTCCCCTCTTCTCCTCCCCTCCCCTGCCCCTCTCACCCCTCTACACCTCCCCTCTTCTCCTCCCCTCCCCAAACCCGCCTCTCGCCCCTCTGCACCTCCCCTCTTCTCCTCCCCTCCCCTGCCCCTCTCACCCCTCTACACCTCCCCTCTTCTCCTCCCCTCCCCCAACCCGCCTCTCACCCCTCTACACCTCCCCTCTTCTCCTCCCCTCCCCAAACCCGCCTCTCACCCCTCTACACCTCCCCTCTTCTCCTCCCCTCCCTAAACCCGCCTCTCACCCCTCTACACCTCCCCTCTTCTCCTCCCCTCCCCCAAACCCGCCTCTCACCCCTCTACACCTCCCCTCTTCTCCTCCCCTCCCCCAAACCCGCCTCTCACCCCTCTACACCTCCCCTCTTCTCCTCCCCTCCCCCAAACCCGCCTCTCACCCCTCTACACCTCCCCTCTTCTCCTCCCCTCCCCCAAACCCGCCTCTCACCCCTCTACACCTCCCCTCTTCTCCTCCCCTCCCCTGCCCCTCTCACCCCTCTACACCTCCCCTCTTCTCCTCCCCTCCCCAAACCCACCTCTCGCCCCTCTGCACCTCCCCTCTTCTCCTCCCCTCCCCTTCTGCCCCTCTCACAACCTCCCCGCTCGCCCCAACAATGTCCCTTTTCCCTTCATTCTCCCTTTCCCTGCTACTCCGCTCCCCCTCTCTATCTCTCTCTCTCTCTCTCTGCATCTCTCGACAAGACCTTATATTTGTGTCTTTCTGTCTCTGTCTCTCCCTCCCCTCTCTCTTCATCCCTCCCCTGTGCCATTCCTCTCTCACCTTCTCTCTCTACCTCTCTTTTCCTCCCTATCTCTCTCTCCCTCTCTATTTCACTCTCCCTCTCTCCCCCACGTGTTATTCTCCTATATCTCTCCCCTTCTCTCTCCCTCCCTCTCTCTCTCTCTCTTTCACACTCCCTCCCACCCCAACACGTGTGCTATCCCTCTTTCTCGCTCTCTCACGCTCCTTCTCTCTCTCCCCCTCTCTCTTTCTCCTTCACATTCCCTCTCTCCCCAGACACGTGTTATTCCTATGTCTCTCTCTCTCCTTCTCTCTCTCCATCTCTCCGTCTTTCTTTTTCACACTCCCTTTCTCCCCCAGAAATAGGTATTATTCGTCTCTATCTTTCTCCCTCTCTCTCTCTTCCCTCCCCTTCTCTCTCCCCTTCTCTCTTCCTCCCTCCCTCTCTCTCTTTCTCTTTCACACTCCCTCCCATCCTAGACACGTGTGTTAATCTCTCTCTCTCTCTCTCTCCTTCTCTCTCTCCATATCTCTCTCTTTCTCTTTCACACTCCCTCTCTCCCCCCGACCCTGTGTTATTTCTCTCTCTCTCTCTCTCCCCCTCTCTCTCCATCTCTCCATCTTTTTGTTTCACACTCCCTTTCTCCCCCAGAAACAGGTGTTATTCCTTTCTCTCTCTCTCTCGTTCTCTTTCGCACTCCCTCTCTCCCCCCGACCCCTGTGTTATTTCTCTCTCTCTCTCTCCCCCTCTCTCTCTGCATTTCTCCGTCTTTTTGTTTCACACTCCCTTTCTCCCCCAGAAACAGGTATTATTCCTCTCTCTCTCTCTCGTTCTCTTTCACACTCCCTCTCTCCCCCAGACCCATGTGTTATTTCTCTCTCTCTCCCCCTCTCTCTCTCCATTTCTCCGTCTTTTTGTTTCACACTCCCTTTCTCCCCCAGAAACAGGTGTTATTCCTTTCTCTCTCTCTCGTTCTCTTTCGCACTCCCTCTCTCCCCCCGACCCCTGTGTTATTTCTCTCTCTCTCTCTCTCCCCCTCTGTCTCTCCATTTCTCCGTCTTTTTGTTTCACACTCCCTTTCTCCCCTAGAAACAGGTATTATTCCTCTCTCTCTCTCTCGTTCTCTTTCACACTCCCTCTCTCCCCCCGACCCCTGTGTTATTTCTCTCTCTCTCTCCCTCTCTCTCTCTGCATTTCTCCGTCTTTTTGTTTCACACTCCCTTTCTCCCCCAGAAACAGGTATTATTCCTCTCTCTCTCTCTCTCTCTCTCTCTCTCTCCCTCTTTCTCTTTCGCACTCCCTCTCTCTCTCTCTCTCCCTCTCTCCCTCTTTCTCTTTCGCACTCCCTCTCTCTCTCTCTCTCTCCCTCTCTCCCTCTTTCTCTTTCGCACTCCCTCTCTCTCTCTCTCTCTCTCTCCCTCTCTCCCTCTTTCTCTTTCGCACACCCTCTCTCTCTCTCTCTCCCCAGACACGCGTGCTATTCCTCTCCCTCCCCCTCGTTTCTTCTCTCCCCTGTACACTTACGGGTGCCGTTCCTCTCTCCGGACTCGCTGGCGTTGTGCAGTGGGAGGCAGAGGTCGGAGAAGTACCCCTCCTTCTTGAGCACGAAGACCAGCGAGGCCCAGCCAAAGATGGCGCCCGCAAAGCCGATACATTCGAACAGCCCGGTGGCAAAGGTCAAGTACCGTTTCACCCTCTCGGTCAGTGGTAACATTTGTCCCGGCTGTTGGAAAACCCCCTTCACCGTCCGAAGAAATTCCCGTCTGTGAGTCTGAAAGAAAGAAATCCCCGTTTACAAAGCGTGTCCCGACATTCCGGCCACTTCCCGATACACATGGATGATGAGAGAGGACGATTTGCATGTGGCCTGTGTGACAGGAAACAGCTGTCGACCGGGGCCACCAAACACCACAGGGAACAAGGCCATCATGGCCCCGGGACATCTGCATTGGTCACTGCGGTCGAGCAAGACAGAGGGAGGCCGGAGCTACATTCCCTACCCGACTTCCGATAATATCGTGGGAATGTCAGTAAGTGCTCAGGGCTGAGCCTCCGACTGTGCAGCGCTCCCTCAGTACTGTCCCTCCGATAGTGCAACATTCCCTCAGTACTGACCCTCCGACAGTGCAGCACTCCCTCAGTACTGACACTCCGACAGTGCGGCACTCCCTCAGTACTGACCCTCCGACAGTGCGACACTCCCTCAGTACTGACCCTCCGACAGTGCAGCACTCCCTCAGTACTGACCCTCCGACAGTGCAGCACTCCCTCTCTACTGACCCTCCTACAGTGCAGCACTCCCTCAGTACTGACCCTCAACAGTGCAGCACTCCCTCAGTACTGACCCTCCAACAGTGCAGCACTCCCTCTGTACTGACCCTCCTACAGTGCAGCATTCCCTCAGTACTGACCCCCCGACAGTGCAGCACACCCTCAGTACTGACACTCCGACAGTGCGGTGCTCCCTCAGTACTGACCCTCCGACAGTGCAGCACTCCCTCAGTACTGACACTCCGACAGTGCGGTGCTCCCTCAGTACTGACCCTCCGACAGTGCGGCACTCCCTCCGTGCTGACCCTCCGACAGTGCAGCACTCCCTCAGAACTGACCCTCCGACAGTGCGGCACTCCCTCAGCACTGACCCACCGACAGTGCGGCTCTCCCTCAGTACTGACCCTCCGACAGTGCAGCACTCCCTCAGTACTGACCCTCCGACAGTGCAGCACTCCCTCAGTACTGACCCTCCGACAGTGCGGCACTCCCTCAGTACTGACCCCCCGACAGTGCGGCTCTCCCTCAGTACTGACCCTCCGACAGTGCAGCACTCCCTCAGTACTGACCCTCCGACAGTGCTGCACTCCCTCAGAACTGACCCCCCGACAGTGCGGCACTCCCTCAGTACTGACCCTCCGACAGTGCGGCACTCCCTCAGTACTGACCCTCCGACAGTGCGGCACTCCCTCAGTACTGACCCTCTGACAGTGCGGCTCTCCCTCAGTACTGACCCTACCACAGTGCGGCGCTCCCTCAGTACTGACCCTCCGACAGTGCGGCACTCCCTCAGTACTGACCCTCCGACAGTGCTGCACTCCCTCAGAACTGACCCCCCGATAGTGCGGCACTCCCTCAGTACTGACCCTCCGACAGTGCAGCACTCCCTCAGTACTGACCCTCCGACAGTGCAGCACTCCCTCAGTACTGACCCTCCGACAGTGCTGCACTCCCTCAGTACTGACCCTCCGACAGTGCGGCACTCCCTCAGTACTGACCCTCCGACAGTGCGGGACTCCCTCAGCACTGACCCTCCGACAGTGCTGCACTCCCTCAGTACTGACCCACCGACAGTGCGGCTCTCCCTCAGTACTGACCCTACGACAGTGCGGCTCTCCCTCAGTACTGACCCTCCGACAGTGCAGCACTCCCTCAGTACTGACCCTCCGACAGTGCTGCACTCCCTCAGAACTGACCCCCCGACAGTGCGGCACTCCCTCAGTACTGACCCTCCGACAGTGCGGCACTCCCTCAGTACTGACCCTCCGACAGTGCGGCACTCCCTCAGTACTGACCCTCTGACAGTGCGGCTCTCCCTCAGTACTGACCCTACCACAGTGCGGCGCTCCCTCAGTACTGACCCTCCGACAGTGCGGCGCTCCCTCAGTACTGACCCTCCGACAGCGCCGCACTCCCTCAGTACTGACCCTCCGACAGCGCCGCGCTCCCTCAGTACTGACCCTCCGACAGTGCGGCGCTCCCTCAGTACTGACCCTCCGACAGTGCAGCACTCCCTCAGTACTGACCCTCCGACAGTGCGGCACTCCCTCAGTACTGACCCTCCGACAGTGCAGCACTCCCTCAGTATTGACCCTCCAACAGTGCAGCGCTACCTCAGTACTGACATTCTGACAGTGCAGCACTCCCTCAGTACTGACCCTCTGACAGTGCAGCACTCCCTCAGTACTGTCCCCCTGACAGTGCGGCACTCCCTCAGTACTGACCCTCCGACAGTGCGGCATTCCCTCAGTACTGTCCCCCTGACAGTGCGGCACTCCCTCAGTACTGACCCTCCGACAGTGCGGCACTCCCTCAGCACTGACCCTCCGACAGTGCTGCACTCCCTCAGTACTGACCCTCCGACAGTGCTGCACTCCCTCAGTACTGACCCTCCGACAGTGCGGCGCTCCCTCAGCACTGACCCTCCGACAGTGCTGCACTCCCTCAGTACTGACCCTCCGACAGTGCGGCACTCCCTCAGTACTGACCCTCCGACAGTGCGGCGCTCCCTCAGTGCTGACCCTCTGAGAGTTCAGGATGGAATGGGCCTTTATGAATTGCATGCTGCTCCATGAGGTTGTCATGACAACAGTCCTTTCTTGGCTAAGCCATGAATTCACTTGGACGCTGAACAGGCTGTGGAAACTGTCAACATAACAAATACTCCAGCTGCTTGACATGGTACCTCCGAGCGTCCGTGATCTTTGTGATAGTTTTAGCTGTGTCCTCAGCTCCACCACCTCTATTTATGCATTACAGCCAAACCGGCGGAGAGGCCAAGAGAGGGGTGTATAGGGCAGGGGGGAGGTGGGAGCGGCAGACAGAGTGGGAGAGATGTCTGGGGTAAGGGAGAACAAATAGTTAAAGGGAGAAGGTTCGAGAGCGACCGTGCTGAGGGTTTGCCTAGCTGCCCGGTGACAAATCGCTCTCAGAATCCGCGCTCTGCTTTGCAAGTCCATGGACAAGGCGCTTCGGTAGACCAACCTTTCACACGGCTTCTCACGACACCGCGCTGAATGATATCGTATATTTTTACCAGTCGGACTTTCCTAAATGCCCCCAGCGTGTTTGCCTTTGCTATGTCTTCACTGCGCTGTCCTGCCAACAGATCAGCAAGTTGTGGATTAACGAGGGAAGAGAGTTCACAGAACCACATGGCGCAGAAGAGGCCCTTCGGCCCATCGAGTCTGCCCCGACACGTGAGAAACACCTGACCTACCTCCCTCATCCCATTGACCGGCACTCGGCCCCATCGCCTTGAACGTGATGACGTGCCAAGTGCTCATCCAGGTACCTTTATTAAAGGATGTGAGGCTAACCCACCTCCACCACCCTCCCAGGCAGCGCATTCCAGACCCTCACCACCCTCTGGGTAAAAAAGTTTTTCCTAACATCCCCCCCTAAACCTCCTGCCCCTCACCTTGAGCTTATGCCCCCTCGTGACTGACCCTTCAACTAAAGGGGAACAGCTGCTCCCTATCCACCCTGTCCATGCCCCTCATAATCTTGTACACCTCGATCAGGTCGCCCCTCAGTCTTCTCTGCTCCAACGAAAACAACCCAAGTCTATCCAACCTCTCTTCACAACTGAAATGTTTCATCCCGGGCAACATCCTGGTGAATCTCCTCTGCACCCCCTCCAGTGCAATCACATCCTTCCTATAATGTGGCGACCAGAACTGCACACAGTACTCCAGCTGTGGCCTCACCGAGGGTCTATACAACTCCAACATGACCTCCCTACTTTTGTAATCAATGCCTCGATTGATCAAGGCAAGTGTCCCATATGCCTTTTTCACCACCCCACTAACATGCCCCCTCCGCCTTCAGAGATCTATGGACACACACACGCCAAGGTCCCTTTGTTCCTGTAGCTTTGAAAACTCATATGTGGGCCATTCGGCCCATCAAGTCCACACAAACCCCACCCCCCTTCCACCCCATTTATTTTAAAAACAGGCCCTCAGCGCACCCTCCGTTCCTCTCTCCGCCGTACGCTTATCCCGCCTCCCCTTAAACCCACCCGCCCTCTCTTCCCTCCGGTAGCAGGTTGCGCATTCTCACCACTGGGCGAGGAATCCGGGGTCCGGGAGGCCAAAATAAACTCCCTCCGTCGTTACCCTTGCGACCGAAATCGTGGGTCCCCGAAAGGGATAGAGCGCGGGGGAGAAGGAGGAGGGCTGATTAATCCCTCGTGTCTCTTCCTTGAGGTCACTCCACACATCATCCCACCCCCCCCAACCTCGGCCAATGTCCCGGAATAACTATGGACACGGAAAGCCGATTAATGGCGGGTTTAAAATGAACCATCATTAATTACCGTTTTCCCGGAGGGAGGCTTTCAAATTCCTGTCACTCTTTCGCGTGTTGAAGTTGTTCCTTTACACGTTCCTGAACAATCAATCCCCAACTCCAAGAGAGTCTCCAGCCGAGGGAAATTATTTAATCATTATCTATCCAGCGGTTCATAATAATATCTGGAAAACTTTGATCAACTCCTCCCATCGCTCCATTGTCCAAACTCCAGGTCGTACAACCCTCGTTTGCATAATCTCTCCCCTCCTGATGTAACCCTTCGCTACCAGGTATATCGTCCTGACATTCCAGCCCCTTCCAATGCACATCCCAAGGCCTGGTGCCCAGGATTGACCCGCGGCACTTTGGGCGCAGGTCTAACTCAAATTAAAAAAGCAGGAAATGCTGGGAGCGCCCGGCAGGTCAGGCAGCAACGGTGACGAGTGAGAAACCGAGTTAATGTTACCAGCAAGTATTTCGCTTTAGTGATTATGGTCTAGGTGAGGTCGGCCTCCTGCGCCCTTGTATCCTCATCCCCTAGGTGCAAAAGATGCAGCACCCCCCCTTAAACTTTTTCACTGTAGTCGTTTTTAGTAGCGCAGGGGGAACTCGAGTACTGCTGAAAAAAGACATCCTGTCAAAGCTTTTTGTCTTGCACTCATCAGGACAATGGCAAGAATACCAACGACAGGGGAAGCAGCAACTTTCTACCGTGTGAGAAGAGATTGGTCGGCAAGTGGACCCTGATTGGTAGAAGTGTTGCCATGGGGAATGCGCCAGTTAACGGTGACTGACAGTTAACGGCAAAAGACCGTGCGAAATGTAAACCAGGCAGCCTGATTGGTCACAGCATCACCCTGAGGAATGGACCAGTGAATGGCTGGTCACTTGTCCCGTTGGGCTGGCACAGGCGCGATGCGTGCGCAGTGTTCGTTCTGCCTGCAAAAGAACAGGGCCCCGTGTATTAATATATGTAGCTTCCAGTACACCTCGCAAATGCACCGCGCTGCCTGACTGACGATCCCAAATTGGTTGTCAGTGTGATTTTTAGCACGCTGGGGATCATTTGGCAAATGTTGTCCGATCGCGGAATGGCGCCTGATGTTGGGCGCTGTGCGTTTTGAGTTTTTGCGGGCGCCGGGGGGGGGTGGTTGGGTAGGGTCTGTGCCCTGCCCGTTGAGAAGAGCGGCTGGGACATGCGGTGTGATAGGATCCACCAGTCTCGGGGACGTACGGCCTACACACTTAGCTTCACACCGGCACTGAAATTCATATCGCCCGTTGCCCTATTCGTGCGGTAGGCAGAACACCCTATGGGCTTGGCGGCAGCTTCCTGTGGGTGGCGGATACCACGCGTGTTGCGTGCTCACCAGCGTGAAGCAGCATGCTTCACCTGCTGCACAAGTGTTCCGGACCCCTCGCCCTCCCAGGGTAACCCGGGTGAGTTTCGGGGGGGGGGCCGAAGGGAACAGCCTTAGGCCCATCCACGAGTTTGGGCGGCACACACCAGGAATTGGTCTGACCAGGGCAGCCATTACCCCACGGGGACATTCTGTTCCACCTCAGGGTATTTCAATGACCCAAGTCGCTGGATGTCCACGGTCCTACCACCTCCCACTGTCTATAGCTGGGGTCTTCTTGGGCGTTTCATAAGCACTTTCTCAATATATTTTTGGCCCAACGCCTTAACTGATACCCCGGGATATGCATTTCCTGAGTACCCAATCTGGGCAACTGGATATCTTGATCATGTATATCTTGGCGCCGCATTAGTACGATTAAGTGTTTCTCAAGACCTTTAGCACAGCGCACAACAAAATTGGCAGTGCAAAGTGCCTTGTTTACCTCTTAACAGCCGCTCAAAGTCCTTGGTCTTGTAATGAATTAATAATAACGAGAATAAATTAAACCTAAGCCCGATTGCCAGGTTTTGATAAGCATTGGCGCGCCCTTTTGACCTTGTCTCGCCCTCTGAGGGAGGTGGGGTAGCGCTGGCAAGGCCGGCACTCGTCGCCCACCCCCTAATTGCCCTTGAACTGGGTGCCTTGCTTGGCCATTTCGGGCGGGGGGGTGGGGGGCAGTGAAGAGTCAGCCACTGCTGTGGGTCTGGAGTCACGTGTAGGCCAGACGGGGTAAGGAAGGCAGATTTCCTTCCCGTCAAGGACATCAGTGAATCAGACTGGCTTTTTTTTTTAATGACAATTGATGATAGTGTCTTGGTCGCCCTGACTGAGACTAAGCTTTATAATTCCAGATCTATTGATCAGGTCTGAATTTCCCCCAGGCGCCCTGGTGGGATTGGAACCTGTGCCCCCAGAGTATTGGCCTGGGCCTTTGGGTTACCAGCCCAGCGACATTGGCGCTATGACACCATCTCCCCGTCTCCCCATTATTTTACGAAAGCCCTTTCTATTTCCTACGACCCTCTCTCCTTGTTTATAATCCACCAAGTTTCTGAACTTAAATTCTGTCCCCCATCAGGGAAGACAGTCCATGTCCAAATGCAGCAAGACCTGGACAATATCCAGGCTTTGGGCCGACAAGTGGGCAAGTAACATTCACACCACATAAGTGCCAGGCAATGACCATCTCCGACAAGGGAGAATCCAACCATTGCCCCTTGATGTTCAATAGCATTACCATCACTGAATCCCCCACTATCAACATCTTGGGGGGTTACCATTGACCAGAAACTGAACTGGACCAGCCATATAAATACTGTGGCTACAAGAGCAGGTCAGAGGCTGGGAATCCTGCAGCGAGTAACTCACATCCTGACTCCCCAAAGCCTGTCCACCATCTACAAGGCACAAGTCAGGAGTGTGATGGGATACTCCCCACTTGCCTGGATGAGTGCAGCTCCCACAACACTCGAGAAGCTCGACACCATCCAGGACAAAGCAGCCCCAGGGCTGAATTATTAGCATAGAGAATGGTGAGAATGTCTTTTTTATTCATTCACGAGGTGTGGGTTTCGCTGGCCGGGCCCAGCATTTATTGCCCCATCCCTAATTGCCCCTTGAGAAGGTGGTGGGTGAGCTGCCTTCTTGAACCGCTGCAGTCCCCATGTGGTGTAGGTACACCCACAGCGCTGTTAGGGAGGGAGTTCCAGGATTGTGACCCAGCGACAGTGAAGGAACGGCCGATATACTTCCAAGTCAGGATGGTGAGTGGCTCGGAGGGGAACTTCCAGGTGGTGGAAGGTGAAAGGATTTTTTTTAAATGTTCTGGCGTCCACTCACAGGCGAAGGGTGTAATTCCCGTTGAGATGGAGATGGGTTAGATGAGTAGAATGTGTGGCTGTACTCTCTGTTTTAAGATAATGAGATCGGATCACATCGTAACATAAATGGTGCAGCCATTTAGTCCTGACGTTGGGAGAAGGGTCCTCACTCAGAGAGGTGTGGAGCGTTGAAATTCTCCAGCACAGCTATGGATCTTCAGTCGTGGAGAATGTGCAAGACCGAGATTAACATATGTTTTTTTTATTCATTCATGGGATGGTGGGCGTCACTGGCTAGGCCAGTATTTATTGCCCTTGTTCAGACGGGGCATTTTAAGAGTCAACCACGTTGCTGTGGGTCTGGAGTCACATGTAGGCCCAGACCGGGTAAGGGACAGCAGATTTCCTTCCCTAAAGGGGCATTAGTGAACCAGATGGGGTTTTTACAACAATCGAACACGGTCTTCATTAGACTTGTAATTCCAGGCTTTATAATGAATTGAAAGTCAAACCATGGACCGAGGTGGGATTCGAACCCGGGTCCCCAGAGCATTAACCCTGGGTCTCTGAATGACCAGCTCAGCGACAATACCACCTCCCCATAAATAGATATATTTTTCAGCCCCATGTGGGGTTAAGGGACGTGGGGATAGTGCCAGGAGTTGGAGTTGATGTGGAAGAGTTGCCAAGACAGAAACTAGAAACAGAAACTGTTTCTGAATGGACTCCTACTTGCTCCCATTTCGTGGGCCCTTGAATAAAACACAACCTGACTCCGGGGCTGCGAGCGATGTCACAGCTGGCTCCCCCTCCTCAGTGTGCCCCCCCAACAAAGGTTTTATTTAAAATCCTCTCCCCCCCCATGGATAGCTTTTCCCAATCCAAATCTATCTGCTCTCCATAAGGAGCCAACTTAACCAGGCTTTCTTCAGTCAAAGGAAGAGTAAGTTTATTAATTACTAAAACCTGAGGACAAAGACACACACAGACACACAGACAGACACACACAGACACACAGACAGACACACACACACACACACACACAGACACACACACACACACACACACAGACACACACACACACAGACACACACACACACACACAGACACACACACAGACACACACACACACAGACAGACACACACACACACACACACAGACACACACACACACACACACACAGACACACACACACACAGACACACAGACACACACACACAGACACACACACACAGACACACACACACACACACACAGACACACACACACACACACACACACAGACACATACACACACACACACAGACACATACACACACACAGACACACACACACACACAGACACATACACACACACACACAGACACATACACACACACACACAGACACACACGCAAACACACATGCACACACGTACACGGATACACACATGCACACAGGCACAAAGACATTGCCACACACACACATGCAAACACACATGCACACAGATACACACACGCACAAAGACATAGACACATAAACGCACTTGTAAACACACACAAGCACACACACACATGGACACACACACACACTTGCACAGACACACACATGCACACTGACACACATACACGCACACACACACATAGACACACACGCACACAGACACACACATACACACACTGATGCACATACACACACACACTCACATGCACACACACACACACATCAGAAAATGAGCAGCTGAGAATGCAAATAAAAGTTTAAAAAGAATATACAAAACAGTCCTTGGCTTGTCCACGCGGCATAGATGGAGGCACGTTACCTGACCGTTAAGTTGGGTGATTTCGGTCGAGCTGACTTTGGCAGTTTCGAAGTCGGCTGGAGACACTTGCTGACTGGTCCCAGAGGGAGGAATCCTGGTTCTCTGCAGGGTAGCCGGAGTGGCCATCCTGCTTCTTTCTCATTGCTGCCCCTCTCTGCTGGAACACATTTGCCTCCAGCGAGAGAGAGAGATCCTTCTTGCTTCTTTCTTCTTCAGCCAGCTTCTTTAACCCATTTTCTCTGATTTTTAAAAAAAATTCATTCATGGGATGTGGGCGTCGCTGGCTGGGCCCAGCATTTATTGCCCATCCCGCTAATTTCCCTTGTTCAGAGGGGCATTTAAGAGTCAACCACATGGCTGTGGGTCTGGAGTCACGTGTAGGCCCAGACCAGGCCAGGTAATGGACAACAGATCTCCGAAAGGACATCAGTGAAACCAGGTGAGTTTTTCTGACAAGCGGCAATGGTTTCATGGTCATCGTTGGACATTGAAATTCCAGGTTCTTTTTAACTGAATTCAAATTTCACCATCTGCCATGGTGGGGTTTGAACCCAGGTCCCCAGAGCTTTACCACGATGTCACCACTTCTCCCTAATCCTCTGACCATCAATGCCAATAACTGCCCCCAGAGAGGTGGGTTACATAGAAACGTAGAAACTAGGAGCAGGAGTAGGCCATTTGGCCCTTTGAGTCTGCTCCGCCATTCAATATGATCATGGCTGACCCTCTATCTCAACGCCATATTCCCGCTTTCTCTCCATACCCCTTGGTACCCCTAATACCCCAAAATTTATCAGTTTCTTTCCTGAATATACTCAGTGACCCGGCCTCCACAATCTTCTGTGGTAGAGAATTCCACAGGTTGTCCACCCTCTGAGTGAAGAAATCTTTCCTCATCTCAGTCCTAAATGGCCTGGCCTCGTATCCTGAGACTGTGGCCCCTGGTTCTAGACTCCCCCAACCAAGGGAAACATCCTCCCTGCATCCAGTCTGTCTAGCCCTGTTAGGATTTTATACATTTCAATCAGATCCCCTCTCATTTTTCTAAACTCTAGTGAATACCGGCCCAGTCGAACCAATCTCTCCTCGTACGACAGTCTTGCTATCCCCGGAATCAGCCTAGTGAACCTTCACTGCAGTCCCTCTATGGCAAGTACATCCTTTCTTAGGTAAGGAGGCCAAAACTGCACACAATACTCCAGGTGTGGTCTCACCAAGGCCCTGTACAGCTGCAGTAAGACATCCCTGCTCCTGTACTCAAGTCCTCTCACAATGAAGGCCAACACACCATTTGCCTTCCTAACTGCTTAGCTGCACCTGCCTGTTTACTCTCAGTGACTGGTGCACAAGGACACCCAGATCCCTTTGTACATCCACATTTCCCAATGTATCCCCATTTAAATAATACTCTGCCTTTCTGTTTTTAACACTGAGGCATATAACTTCACATTTATCCACGTTATACTGCATCTGCCATGTGTTTGCCCACACACACAACTTGTCTAAATCGCCCAGAAGCCTCCTCGCATCCTCCTCACAACTCACAACCCCGCCCAGTTTCGTGTCATCAGCAAACTTGGAAATATTGCTTTTGGTTCCCTCATCCACGTCATTGATATATATTGTGAATAACTGGGGGCCCAAGCACTGATCCCTGCGGTACACCACTAGTCACCGCCTGTCACCCGGAAAAAGACCCATTTATTCCCACTCTCTGTTTCTGGTCTGTTAACCAATTCCCAATCCATGCCAGTATATTACCCCCAATCCCATTGGCTTTAATTTTGCCCACTAGCCTCTTATGTGGGGCCTTATCAAAAGCCTTCTTGAAATCCAAATACACCACATCCACTGGTTCTCCTTTATCTATTCTACTAGTTACATCCTCAAAAAACTCCAGGAGATTAATTAAGCATGATTTCCCTTTCATAAACCCATGTTGACTTTGTCTAATCCCCTTAATGCTTTCCAAAGCGTTCTGTTACCACGTCTTTTATAATAGACTCTAGCATTTTGCCCACTACTGATGTTTGGCTAACTGGCATGCATTTCTGTTTTTCTCTCTCCCTCCTTTTTTAAATAGTGGGGTTACATTTGCCACCCTCCAATCTGTGGGAACTGCTCCAGAGTCTATAGAATCTCGGAAGATGACCACCAATGCATCCAATATTTCCAGGGCTACTTCCTTTAGTGCTCTGGGGTGTAGATTATCGGACCCTGGGGATTTTTCAGCCTTTAACCCCATTAATTTCTCTAGCACCATTTTTTTTTACTAATACTGATTTTCTTCCATTCCTCCCTCTCACTGGACGCTTAGTTCCCTAACATTTCAAAGTTAATTTAAAATAACAGCAGATCTACTAACCCAAAGTGACACAGTTTGGTAGAATCGATCCCTTTGGTCTCAGTATATAGAACGCCTCCCGTTCTTCTGTCAAGTGAACAAAATCACGGGGGAAGAGGAGAGGCGAGCGATTCTCTTCAGTGCTTGTGGGAGCAAAACCTACAGTTTGATTCGCAGTTTGATGGCACCCAGTACCCCAGATCCAAATAATTTTAGGGAATTGGCGAAGGGGCATTTTCAGTCACGATGCAGAGGTTCCAGCTCAATTTGCGAAATGGAGTCCCGGGCGAGACAGTTGCTAGCTATGCGGTGAACCCGAAGCGACTCGTGGAACATTGCAAGCTCGGCGAGGCTCTGAGTGACCACGCTCAGAGATTGTTTAGTGTGCGGTGTGATAGGAGAGGATTGCTGGCTGAAGCGGATCTGGGTTTTAAGAAGGCGTTAGAAATAGCGCTGGCAATGGAAAGCACTGTAAGAGATTCACAAGCAACGCACAAGGGACACAAAATGGTGCCGTGCTCCAAACCGGGCAGGAAGAGTCAGCCGAAAGTGGCGGGAGAGAGCGAGATTCCACCGCAAAGCGGGAAACGACCCCCCACCTAGCCGAAAAATAATTTAAGCAGCTAAATCAAAGAGAACCAACGTTGGCCTTTGGGGGGGTGGAGGGGAAGCCCAAAAAGAGGCTTTCATGAAAGTGAAAAAGCTCTGACACTCATCCGATCTGTTAGTGCACGATGACCAGGTGAGAGGACTTGGTGCTAACGTGCGATGCCTCTCCCTGTCGAGTGGGGAGCGGCACCATCTCATGGAAGCGACGATGGCACAGAGCGGCCAATAGGCTACCTGTCCAGGGCGCTGGCCGCAGCTGAAAAAGGGGTATTCCCAGGTTGAACAGGAAGCTCTGCCGATCGTTTTTGGCGTAAGAAAGAATTTGACCAATCCCGCGCGCGTGGTCGGTATCAGGCCACAAACCCCTATTGGCTCTGCTTCGCGAGGAAAAGGCAAAGCCGCCCATAGCCTCGGCGAGAATACAACGATGGGCCCTAATTTTGGCAGCTCATGAAGACACCTTTGCACTCAGGCCTGGCATGCACATGGCAAATGCCGACGCCCTGCCCTTTACAAGAGAATGACCAACGTCCCGGGTTCCTCCATTTACTGTTGAATTTTCCAGCTCCCTCGCCAGCGCGCGCCAGGCAGACCCGAGGCCGGACGAGCCGGGGCCCTAGTCCTATCTCGCGGCGCGAGTCCCGAGTGGTGTTACGCGGCTAGCTCCGTTGCATCCATGGGGGAGAGCGGACTGGTCGACCCTGGGCGCGGTGAGGGCAGCTCGAGCCTTTGGAGCAGGCCTGAAGGAGTTAACGGGGTTGGGGGGGGGGGGTGGGGGAGGGATCCATCGGAGGCCAAGGCTTTCACGCTTACCTATCCGCTACAGGACGAGCCCCCACACGGACGAGCGCGGCCGCCCGCGGAATTGCCGGACGAGGGCAAGGCTGAGCCGAACGGTTCCAAATTTGGAGGGGGAAGGCAGAGAAGAGTCGAGGGAACCCCAAAAAGCCGCGCGTGACTTGTACGGCCGGGAGAGACGGTTCGCTGTTGGAGAAGCAGTCCGCGTAAAGGGTTTTTCAGCGCAGAGGGCCGAGGTGGTCACCGGGTAACGCAAGTCCGGTAAGTTCCCCCATGAACCAGCCGAAAGACTGAACTTGTAAATTTCCCATGGACCCGCGTGAATATTATAACGCCATGGGGATAAAAATGCTTGTAAACGCAACATGAACAGCAAAGTTGAAGGGGGAGGAATGTAGTAATTGTGGTTGTGTTAGACGTTGGTCTGTCCCTTTAAGGATAGTCCTGTGATGTAAGATCACATGATCTGTGCAAACCAATGTGCTGGCGGTGCACAGTCAGTGCGGAGGTAGAGATGGAGTTGAAAGCATGTGTGTAGTCGCGGCTGGCCGTGTGGTAAAGAAACCTAATGTTTCCACTGAGAAAGCTGTAACTCTGTTACAAACAGGCGACAAGGCCACACTATGACACCATTAAAAGCTAGAAAGGTAACAAGTTAGGACGGTAAAAAGCAAAGTCTCAATTAACAGTAATGGACAGTAAGAGTAAAGCTTAACTTTAACAATTAATCAGATGCCTCACAACACACCCAGAAGGTGGAAAACGTGTTAAGAACTTTGCGACTCGAAAGCCTTCACTTTTTTAATCCCCCGCGGCTCACACGCTTTCTTATCTCGGGTTAGCCTGAACGTCAAACAATAAGCGGGTCAGCTCAACCGTGTGCCGATTTCTAATCGGCTCCCGACGCCAGTCGGCATCCTCTGGGCGCCCTTGACCAATGGCCGACTCAAGGGTGAGATAGGTTGGGTAGTGAACCCATTCGCACTCCCCCCCCCCACCCCACCTCAAGGTAACTCACCAAGGTCGGGAAAGCTTCGGGCTCAGCACACCTGGAGAGATACCGTTTTACAATCCTCAGTGACTGGTGTGTTTAAAATCGAGCGTCAATTATGGGTCATTACAAAACATAAAACGTCGTGGACTTTGTCTTACTGGTTATATTGCCAGCCTCACCAATACGTCTATTGATTAATTGCTCATTCTTCAATTGTTTCACAACTGAGGTTGCCTGCTTAGCTAACGTGGCTGGTTTCCAGTAATGCAGCAACAGATTTCAGTTCATTCAAAATGTCTGCGAGATTGGTACGAAATGGCTTCTGACCCTGTTAGTTTTTCTCTCTCTGCCGAGTAACATACATTGGTTCAGACAACAGGAATGGTGGCCCCAGTAAAATCGATTTAGTTCTAAACAGCCAACACACTCCACACGGAGCCGTCTGCAAGCTCCCTCTCCCTGCCAGGGTTGCCCTGTGGTTGATGACATGGCTGTGCTGTGCACAGGCCCTGATCTCAAAAAAAAAGAGGTAAGCCTGTCAGAAGCGGTTCCCGGGGGGAGGTTTACTAGACCCGTACCAGGAATGGGCGGGCTTGTCTTATGAGGAAAGGCTGGACGGGTTAGGCTGGTATCCACTGGCATTCAGAAGGGTCAAGAGGCCAATTAAGTGAAACCTTTAAGATCCTGAGAGGGTCTCGTCTTGACAGGGTGGATGTGGAGAGGCTGTTTCCTCTTGTGGGGGGAATCTAGAGCGAGGAGCCTATTGGATCCAGTGGATTGATTTGTTGGGGGGCGCTTAAGGATCTGTGGCGCTCACTTGTGCCAGGGTGACCGAGTTGGTACACAAGACAGGTCAACAGACCATTCATGAGAGAAACCCATTCTGTTTATTTACCGCAGGAACTCAGCAGTTACACTCCTGCGCTTACAACTCAAAACCCTCTAACTCAAGACTACTGACTGCACTACTCTGCTATTGGGTACCAAGGTCATGTGATCTTACATTGCGACATGTCTCTTAAAGGTATATTACGCATCAGATTACCGCAGAGCCGCTCTTGAAGAAATGAGGGGGTCGCTCACTTAAGACAGAGATGATAAGAAATTTTCTCTCTCAGGGGGTGGTGAGTCTTTGGGAACTCTCTCCCTCAAAAGGCGGTGGAGGGCAGAGTCTTTGAATAGTGTTAAGGCCGAGGTGGATGGATTCTTGATTAAGGGGGGGGGGTGAAAGGTTATCGGGGTGTCGGCGGGAATGTGGGGTAGAGGTTACATTCAGATCGGCCCCGATCTTATTGGAGGGGGGTGCAGAGCTCGATGGGCCGAGGGGCCTACTCCTGTTCCCAATTTGTACGTTCGTATGCGACTATTAGAATTTAAACTTGTGCCGCAACCATGATTGACCAGGACAATGAAAGTAGAAACCACAGCAGACGCGTTGGCTAAACCCGGGTCAGGCGTGAGGACAGCGGATTGGCCAGAACAACGAGACCATCCGAGTGGCATCGCTTAACTATTTCAGATGACCTAAGTCCCCTTTGAGGTGTTAACAGGGGGCGGCCGACCATCCTGGATTTTCCAGGATAGCCCCAGAGTTTGGCTTTCCTCCCCACCCCCTGGATTGACCAGTCCGGCCTACCTAAGGCTTCAATTATCCCAGGTTTCTCCGTCAGCCGTGGTTTCAGGCCGGAGTTGGTGGGGTCTGCCCAGCTTTGTCGGCAAGACCCTCCAACCCCACCCTGCCCCCAACCACCTCCCCCCTCTCCGCTCCCAAGGCGGTGTGTCCCTTACTACCCTTCCTCCCCACCCCCCTCTAAAACCCCCAGCCACTCCTGAGCTGGTCACCCTGAGCCATCAAGTCGGCCATTGGGGCAAGTCTGGAGGCCGGAAGGGTCTGGCTTCAAGACCCGTCCGGCGCGGCGCGCCGAGAAACTCACAACCTGTCAGTCGGCAGCTCTCGAAGGTCAGGACTCAGACCACGGCCGGAGGGACTGTGGGGGGCCGAGTTTGGTCACCTTGGTTCTGAGAGGGTAGGGAGTCCACTGCATAACCGGAACAGTCATTGCGCCACTGGAGCACGAGCGGCCAACTGGCGTTTGGGCGACGCACTTGGACCTCGCATCAAGGGGAATTATCCTACGGCGTTTGAGGCAGCCCCCAAACCCTTCCCATCCCTGTCAGCCAGCCTGGGCTCTCGCTGGTTATAACCGAACCTGCGCGCGACGGGGTCGAAGCGAGGTCGATGGCTTCGCCTTGACTTCACTCGTAGGGCCGAACTCTGAGCGTCCAGTTGCTCTTGCCGGGACATCAAGGCCCCTCCCAGGCCCGGGCGGTCGCTCTGCAGCACGCGCCTGCCGTTGGGAAATGGCGGAAGGGGTCGGCGGGGGAGGGTGGGGTTGGGGTGGGAGTGGGGGAGGGTGGGGGCGCGGAGCTCAGTTGCTGGATACAACTTCAGAGAGTGAAAAGAAACAATCGCCGAGGGGCCGGGGAGTCGCCGACCGCACGTTGAACACAGTGAGGTTAGAAATAGGGGCAAGAGTAGGCTACACGGCCATCTTGGGCCTGCTCTGCCGTTCATCAAGATCGTGGCTAACGTTCAGCCCTATCCCTCCGTCTTTTGGTTCCAGTAGAGTGCCCATAAAACCTACCAAAGCCTGTCTTAAGTAGGCCCAATGACTGAGCGTCTGCACCTTCCAATGCGCTTAGTGACCGAGGATCCGCACCTTCGTGGGGTAGAGAGCTCCAAAGGACCCCAAACTCCCCGAGCGAAGAGATTTCCCCTCATCCGACGCTCAGGCGGCCAAGTCCAAGCCTTGGGGCCCCAGGCTCTGCGGCCAGTGGGGGTGGAGGAGGAGCCTCTCCCCCCCCCTCCGCCCCGGCCAATCCCTCTCGGGATCTCACACCTGATCGCTTCTCGACGTTCCGATCGCCGGAGCGGATATGCCCGCTCCCGCCCCGTGGGGCAACGCTGTCAAGGTGGGGGGGGAGAGGGGGAGGGGGTGGGGAGGGGCCTCTCATCCCCAGGGTTAATAGCAGGCCTGAGCTTTAGCCAATTGGACGGTGAGATTGGACGGGAGATTCGCCAAGTTCTACAGCTCCTCCCTGAATGTAGTCTGGGTCAGGGTGTAAAGACGCAGGACCTGAGGACCTACAGTGTCAAGGGAGTGCGCTCTACGACATAATTGGCCTCAGAGAAGGAATTGTAATACTGTAATACTTGATAGCCAACACACAGCGACCATAACAGTGTGAAAGTGCCGGATTGGCTGAAGAGTAATACAGTGGATTTCCTTCCATTCACCATCTCGAGGCCCTTGCGATTCTCACCATCGCTGCAAGGCTGGAGCCCCCTTCCAAACCCTATTGGACGCTAAAACACGCCTGACGGTAAGAGTATCGCGCAGGGAAATCAGAAAGAACGGGGACACGCGGGGTGAACATCAGCTCCAAGCACGTCAACTGTGGCCCAAGCCGGATACAATTATCGATGATGTAGCCAAGGTTTGTACGTTAAGTGCCAGGGGAGAAGACTCTAAACAGCCCGACGCAAAGCTCAGAAAGTAAAGGAGGCCACGGACGGGGAGTAAGGCTTAGGAATGAATCTGGGAAATACGTCTTACCAGTCCAGGTTAGCGTGGGTTCACCGATAACAAACAGGCGATCAGCTGCTGCCATTCCCACAAGGTAGCGCGTGATACATTTGGAGAGACCACACTTTCCTCGGGACAGGGTTACAATCGCCACCAAGTGAACTGGACAGGAGAGAGAGAAAAAGGAGCAGAGGTGTTACCAATACTGGAAAAGCCATCAGTTTAACAGGATCTGGACTGAAAATTTCTGCCTTGCTGCTGCGTCCAACAACGCCAACTAATTCTTTGACCTGGGCAGCCCTTCCCGAAGGAGAGGTTCTTGAAACACAATGATCGGTCGTGGATCGGGTCAATACGTGCAGGGAGTCTTTTTTTTAAAAAAAATTGTCGCCCTCAGATCCACTGGAGAGCTCGGTCATGCCTCAGGGCCAGTGGGCAATGCAGGAAGGATCTTGCCAAGAGGAAATGCAACGGGTTTTATTGGGATT
Source organism: Cetorhinus maximus (assembly GCF_964194155.1). NCBI lineage: Eukaryota > Metazoa > Chordata > Chondrichthyes > Lamniformes > Cetorhinidae > Cetorhinus > Cetorhinus maximus. Next base: position 248,823 of record NW_027596485.1, read on the forward strand.
TGGGATCCAATCCGATAGCCAGAAAGGCCCTGGTACGGAGGGTAGGGGCAGGTGCTGTGTTGCTTTGCCCCGAGGTGAGCCCCGGCTGCGAAGCACAATGTGGGAATGTCCAAGAGCTGTGGCCGTGAGTTGGGGCTTTGGTTCTGGGTTCCAAGAGGCAGCTGGAGACAGAGTCCATGAGGGAGGATGGGAGGGAGTCAGTAGAAAGGACATGGAGGAACTGGGAAGGGGTGGGGTTGGGGAGGGCGGGGGAGGGTTTTGTGGTGGGGGGAGGCAGCAGAGCTGGTTGCTTGAGACAGTGGACAAACTGAAGCAAGAGGTAAAGAGTTAGGTAATTCAACAGAGTGAATGGCGAGGCTGAGATTCACAGGGGGGGTGGGGGCAGGAGAATTTTACTGCGAACCTAATTGATAGATTCCAGTGACAAAACCTAACTAACAAATGCAGCCATTGCTCCCTCTGCCTATTGGGGTATTAGAGAAAGTTTCAATGGCTAAAACATGCATTCATAAACACATTAACAAATCCCCCACTATCAACATCCTGGGGGGTTACCATTGACCAGAAGTTGAACTGTACCAGCCATATAAATACTGCGGCTACAAGAGCCAGTCAGAGGCTGGGAATCCTCATCTCTTGAATCTCCAAAGCCTGTCCACCATCTACAGGGCACAAATCAGGAGTGTGATGGGATACTCCCCACTTGCCTGGGTGAGTGCAGCTCCCACAACACTCAAGAAGCTCAACACCATCCAGGACAAAGCAGCCCCGCTTGATCGGCCCCCCCATCCACAAACATTCACTCCCTCCACCACCGACGCACAGTAGCAGCAGTGTATACCACACACTGTCACTGTCGCTGGGTCAAAATCCTGGAACTCCCTCCCTAACAGCGCTGTGGGTGTACCTACACCACATGGGACTGCAGCGGCTCAAGAAGGCAGCTCACCACCACCTTCTCAAGGGGGCAATTAGGGATGGGCAATAAATGCTAGGCCCGGCCAGCGAAGCCAACATCCCGTGAATGAATGAAAAAAACTCAGTTCTACAGCCAGACATCTGTAGCAGTATCAGACACACACACACAGAGACCCCTACACACACACACACACACACACACACCCCTACACACACACACACACAAACACCCCTACACACACACACACACCCCTACACGTACACATACGCACACCCACACAGACCCCTACACACACACACACCCCTACACATACACATACACACACAGACCCCTACACGTACACATACACACACAGACCCCTACACGTACACATACACACACAGTGTGTGTGTGTGTGTAGGGGTCTGTGTGTGTGTATGTGTACGTGTAGGGGTGTGTGTATGTGTGTGTGTGTGTGTGTAGAAGTCTGTGTGTGTGTGTGTGTGTAGGGCGTGTGTGTGTGTATGTGTGTAGGGGGTCTGTGTGTGTGTACACACACACACACACACACACCCCTACACGTACACATACACACACACAGACCCCTACACACACACCTGCACGTATACACACACATACACACACACCTACACATACACACACACAGACCCCTACACGTACACATACACACACACACACACCTACACGTATACACACACATACACACACGCCTACACATACACACACATAGACCCCTACACGTACACATACACACACACAGACCCCTACACGTACTCATATACACACACAGACCCCTACACACACACCTACACGTATACACACACACCTACACATACACACACACAGACCCCTACACGTACCCATACACACACACACACCTACACGTATACACACACATACACACACGCCTACACATACACACACACAGACCCCTACACGTACACATACACACACACAGACCCCTACACGTACACATACACACACACAGACCCCTACACGTACACATACACACACACAGACCCCTACATGTACACATACACACACACCTACACGTACACATAGATACACACCTACACGCTTACATACACACACAGAGACCCCTACACGTACACATATACACAGACCCCTACACATACACACACACACAGACCCCTACACATACACAGACAGACCCCTACACGTACACACACACACCTACACGCTTGCTTACACACACACACACACACACACACAGACCCCTACACATATACATGCATGTACACACACACACACACTCACAGAGACCCCTACACGTACACATACACACAGACCCCTACATATACACACACACACAGAGACCCCTACACATACACACACACACAGACCCCTACCTACACACACACAGACCCCTACACGTACACATACATACACAGACCCCTACACGTACACACACACCTACACGCATACATACACACACAGAGACCCCTACACATATACATACATGTACACACACACACACACACACACACTCACAGAGACCCCTACACGTTCACATACACACAGACCCCTACATATACACACACACACAGAGACCCCTACACGTACACACACACACAGATCCCTACATACACACACACAGACCCCTACACGTACACATACATACACAGACCCCTACACGTACACACACACACCTACACACTTACATACACACACAGAGACCCCTACACATATACATACATGTACACACACACACACACACACACTCACAGAGACCCCTACACGTACACATACACACAGACCCCTACATATATACACACACACAGAGACCCCTACACATACACACACACACAGACCCCTACACATACACACACAGACCCCTACACGTACACACACACACCTACACGCTTACACACACACACACACACACACAGAGACCCCTACACACATACATACATGTACACACACACTCACAGAGGCCCCTACACGTACACATTCACACAGACCCCTACATATACACACACACACACACACACACACACACACACACAATAGAATAACACTCCAGAGTGTGGATAAGCAATACACATTGAAACCCCAGTTAAAATAAACACAGTATTGGGAGCAGAAGGACATGGTCATGTCCCCTTTGTAGCACAGTGTCTGTGAGCTGTCTCACTGTCAATAGCTGGAAACACATCCATGAAATAAAACCGTCGCACTGGTTATTTTACACAACAGGGGAGACTGTCAAGAGCCCGGGTCCTGATGGCCTGATTCCAGCAGCTCTCAGCAACCCCCCGGGCTCCCGATCCTTAATACATACAGTGTCGACGAAAGGATAAAAACCGGCAAGTGCAGCCCGGGGGGGCCTGGGGGAAGCAGCAACGAACGTTAAAAGGAGGCAGGACTCATCCTCCTTCCCCCCCACTGCAAGAGATGTCGCATCTTTCCACTCGCTGGAGCAGAGCCGTCAGCTGCTGAGTCACACAGCAGCAATAATAACCCGGTGTATAGATTCATCGCCACTGAAAACCGAGACAATGAGGAGGGGGGTGGGTTTTGTTTTTTACCGGGAGTCCTCACAGCTGAGCAGCGGGGGCGGGCGGGCGGGCGGGTGTAGCAAGCGTCTTCTATCTGACGGACGAGTGGATGTCCCATCTCGGTGAGGGAGTGTCCCCGGGAGCTGGGGCTGGGGCCGGGGCTGCGAGACGGGCCATCTTCAGAGAGAGGGGGTGTGGGTGGGTCGATGTCGGGGCGGATTCTCCACCCAGGCAGCCCGGGTGCTGCCCTCCTCTCCCACTGCCGGTCGCTCGCTCGCTCACTCACTCACTCGCTCACTCGCTCACTCACTCACTCACTCACTCACACACACACACCACACCCCGGTCCCATCCCGAAAAAAACACCACGTCGGCAGCTTTGACGCGAGGAGGCTGGCGGAGGGCTGGGAAAGGACATCGAGGAGCTCAGGGGGGGTAGGGGGGGGGCGTTGTGGTTGGGTTAGACCTCCCTCGATGGGTGGTGTGTGTGTGGGGGAGGGGGATAGGAGGGAGGGGGAGGGGGAGATAAAGCTGAGAGAGGCTGAATGCAGAGGGCTGTCGGGCAGTTTGAACCTCGGTTGCCATAAGGTTGCCGCTGGCCAGACTCCCCACCTCGAGGTGGGGGTGGGGGGGGGGGGGGGTGGGGGGGGGTGTTGGGGGAGGGGGTGCTGCACATTGGGACATGTCGCTCGCTCGCCTGCAGCCCCCTCTCCCCGCCCGTGGCCGACAGGGGAGAGGCTTCTCCTCCCGTTACCCCAGCCCCATCCCCCCAGCCCCAGCCCCAGCCCCAACCCCAACCCCAGCCCCAGCCCCAACCCCAGCCCCAGCCCCAACCCCAACCCCAGCCCCAACCCCCCAGCCCCAACCCCCCAGCCCCAACCCCCCAGCCCCAACCCCCCAGCCCCAGCCCCCCAGCCCCAACCCCCCAGCCCCAACCCCCCAGCCCCAACCCCAACCCCCCAGCCCCAACCCCCCAGCCCCAACCCCCCAGCCCCCAACCCCCCAGCCCCAGCCCCAACCCCCCAGCCCCAACCCCAACCCCAGCCCCAACCCCAACCCCAGCCCCAGCCCCAACCCCCCAGCCCCAACCCCCCAGCCCCAACCCCCCAGCCCCAACCCCCCAGCCCCAACCCCAACCCCAACCCCCCAGCCCCAACCCCAACCCAGCCCCAGCCCCAACCCCAGCCCCAGCCCCAACCCCAACCCCAGCCCCAACCCCAACCCCCCAGCCCCAGCCCCAGCCCCAACCCCAGCCCCAGCCCCAACCCCAACCCCAACCCCAGCCCCAGCCCCAACCCCCCAGCCCCAACCCCCCAGCCCCAGCCCCAACCCCAGCCCCAACCCCCAACCCCAACCCCAGCCCCACCCCAACCCCAACCCAGCCCCAGCCCCAACCCCAGCCCAACCCAGCCCCAGCCCCAACCCCAGCCCCAACCCCACCCCAGCCCAACCCCCCAGCCCCAACCCCCCAGCCCCAACCCCCCAGCCCCAACCCCCCAGCCCCAACCCCCAGCCCCAACCCCAACCCCAACCCCCCAGCCCCAACCCCAACCCCCCAACCCCAACCCCAACCCCCCAACCCCAACCCCAGCCCCAACCCCAACCCCAGCCCCACCCCCCCAGCCCCAACCCCAACCCCCCAACCCCAACCCCCCCAGCCCCAACCCCAACCCCCCAACCCCAACCCCAGCCCCAACCCCAACCCCAACCCCAACCCCCCAACCCCAACCCCAGCCCCAACCCCAACCCCAGCCCCAACCCCCCAGCCCCAACCCCCCAACCCCAACCCCAGCCCCAACCCCCCAGCCCCAACCCCCCAACCCCAACCCCAGCCCCAGCCCCAACCCCCCAGCCCCAACCCCCCAACCCCAACCCCAGCCCCAGCCCCAACCCCCCAGCCCCAACCCCCCAACCCCAACCCAGCCCCAACCCCCCAGCCCCAACCCCCCAACCCCAACCCCAGCCCCAGCCCCAAACCCCCAGCCCCAACCCCAACCCCCCAGCCTCAGCCCCAACCCCCCAGCCCCAACCCCAGCCCCAGCCCCAAACCCCCAGCCCCAACCCCAACCCCCCAGCCCCAACCCCCCAACCCCAACCCCAGCCCCAGCCCCAAACCCCCAGCCCCAACCCCAACCCCCCAGCCCCAACCCCAACCCCCCAACCCCACCCCACCCCAACCCCAACCCCCACAACCCCCAACCCCAACCCCAGCCCCAGCCCCAAACCCCCAGCCCCAACCCCAACCCCCCAGCCTCAGCCCCAACCCCCCAGCCCCAACCCCAGCCCCAGCCCCAAACCCCAGCCCCAACCCCAACCCCCCAGCCCCAACCCCCCAACCCCAACCCCAGCCCCAGCCCCAAACCCCCAGCCCCAACCCCAACCCCCCAACCCCAACCCCAGCCCCAACCCCAACCCCCAACCCCAACCCCCCAACCCCAACCCCAGACCCAACCCCAACCCCAGCCCCAACCCCCCAGCCTCAGCCCCAACCCCAACCCCCCAACCCCAACCCCAGCCCCAGCCCCACCCCCAACCCCAACCCCCCAACCCCAACCCCAGCCCCAACCCCCCAGCCCCAAACCCCCAGCCCCAACCCCCAAACCCCCAACCCCCCAGCCCCAACCCCCCAGCCCCAACCCCCCAACCCCAACCCCAGCCCCAGCCCCAACCCCAGCCCCAACCCCCCAACCCCAACCCCAGCCCCAACCCCCAACCCCCCAACCCCAACCCCAACCCCAGCCCCAACCCCAACCCCAAACCCCCAACCCCAACCCCAGCCCCCCAGCCCCAACCCCAGCCCCAACCCCCCAGCCCCAACCCCCCAGCCCCAACCCCCCAGCCCCAACCCCAACCCCAACCCCAGCCCCAACCCCCCAGCCTCAGCCCCAACCACAGCCCCAGGCAACCCCCCAGCCCCAACCCCACCCCAACCCCAGCCCCAACCCCCCAGCCTCAGCCCCAACCACAGCCTCAGCCCCAACCCAGCCCCCCAGCCCCAACCCCAGCCCCAGCCCAACCCCAGCCCCAACCCCCCAGCCCCAACCCCCAGCCCCAACCCCCCAGCCCAACCCCAACCCCAACCCCAGCCCCAACCCCCCAGCCTCAGCCCCAACCACAGCCCCAACCCCCCAGCCCCAACCCCAACCCCAACCCCAGCCCCAACCCCCCAGCCCCAGCCCCAACCCCAGCCCAGGCCCAACCCCCCAGCCCCAGCCCGAGCCCGAGCCCCAGCACCAAACCCCCAGCACCAGCCCGAGCCCCAGCCCCAGCCCCAACCCCCAGCCTCAGCCCCAACCCCAGCCCCAGCCCCAACCCCAGCCCCAGCCCCAGCCCCAACCCCAGCCCCAGCCCCAACCCCAACCCCAGTCCCAACCCCAGACCAACCCCAGCCCCAACCCCAACCCCAGCCCCAGCCCCCAGCCCCAACCCCAGCCCCAACCCCAACCCCAGCCCCAGCCCCAGCCCCAACCCCAGCCCCAACCCCAACCCCAGCCCCAGCCCCAGCCCCAACCCCAGCCCCAACCCCAGCCCCAACCCCAACCCCAGCCCCAACCCCAGCCCCAGCCCCAACCCAGCCCCAGCCCCAACCACAGCCCAGCCCCAACCCCAGCCCCAGCCCAACCCCAGCCCCAGGCCCAACCCCCCAGCCCCAGCCCGAGCCCGAGCCCCAGCACCAAACCCCAGCCCCAGCCCGAGCCCCAGCCCCAGCCCCAACCCCCCAGCCTCAGCCCCAGCCCCAGCCCCAGCCCCAACCCCAGCCCCAACCCCCCAGCCCCAACCCCCAGCCCCAACCCCAGCCCCAGCCCCAGCCCCAACCCCAGCCCGAGCCCCCCAGCCCCAACCCCAGCCCCAGCCACAACCCCAGGCCCCAGCCCCAGCCCCAGCCCCAGCCCCAACCCCAACCCCAGCCCCAGCCCCAACCCCAACCCCAGCCCCAGCCCCAGCCCCAACCCCAACCCCAGCCCCAACCGCAGCCCCAGCCCCAGCCCCAGCCCCAGCCCCAGCCCCAGCCCCAGCCCCAACCCCAACCCCAACCCCAGCCCCAGTCCCAACCCAGCCCCAACCCCAGCCCCAACCCCAACCCCAGCCCCAGCCCCAACCCCAGCCCCCAACCCCAACCCCAGTCCCAACCCCAGACCCAACCCCAGCCCCAACCCCAACCCCAGCCCCAGCCCCAACCCCAGCCCCAACCCCAACCCCAGCCCCAGCCCCAGCCCCAGCCCCAACCCCAGCCCCAACCCCAACCCCAGCACCAGACCCAACCCCAGCCCCAGCCCCAGCCCCAGCCCCAACCCCAGCACCAACCCCAACCCCAACCCCAGCCCCAGCCCCAGCCCCAACCCCAACCCCAACCCCAACCCCAGCCCCAGCCCCAGCCCCAGCTCCAGACCCAACCCCAGCCCCAGCCCCAGCCCCAAACCCAGCCCCAACTCCAACCCCAGCCCCAGCCCCAGCCCCAGCCCCAGACCCAACCCCAGCCCCAGCCCCAGCCCCAACCCCAACCCCAGACCAAACCCCAGCCCCAACCCCAACCCCAGCCCCAGCCCCAGCCCCAACCCCAGCCCCAACCCCAGCCCCAGCCCCAGCCCCCCCGCCCCAGCCCCAGCCCCAACCCCAACCCCTTCCCCAGCCCCAACCCCTAGCCCCAGCCCCAGCCCCAGCCCCAACCCCAATGCCAACCCCAGCCCCAGCCCCAGCCCAGCCCCAGCCCCAACCCCACCCCCACACCCACCCCCAACCCGACCCCAACCCTACCCCCAACCCGACACACACCCCCACCCCCACCCCCACCCACACCCCACCCCCACACCCACCCCCACCCCAAACCAACCTCCACCCCCACCCCCACCCCCACACCCACCCCCACCCCAACCCAACCCCCACCCCTCCCCCAACCCCACCCCCACCCCCACTCCCAACCCGACCCAACCCCCACCCCCACCCCCACGCCCAACCCGACCCAACCCCCACCCCCACACCCATCCCCACCCCCACCCCCACCCCCAACCCGACCCCAACCCTACCCCCAACCCATCCCCACCCCCAGCCCCACCCCCACCCCAACCCGACACCCAACCCGACACACACCCCCACCCCCACCCCCACCCCCACCCCCACACCCACCCCAACCCAACCCCCACCCCACCCCAACCCCCCCACCCCCACCCCCAACCCGACCCCGACCCTACTCCCAACCCGACATCCACCCCCAACCGACCCCCTCCCCCACCCCCACAACCACCCCTTTCCCCCACCCCCTCCCCACCCCCCCCATCCCCACATCCACCCCCAACCCGACACCCACCCCCACAAGCACCCCCACCCACACCCCCACCCCCACACCCACCCCACCCCAACCCAACCCAACCCCCACCCCCACCCCCACCCACACCCCCACCCCCACATCCACCCCCACCCCAACCCAACACCCACCCCCACCCTGACCCCCACTCCCACCCCTTCACCCCACCCCCACCCCCACCCCCAACCCGACACCCACCCCCACCCTCACCCCCACTCCGACATCCACTCCCACCCCCACCCCAAACCGACACCCACCCCCACCCTCACCCCCACTCCGACATCCATTCCCACCCCCACCCCAAACCGACACCCACCCCCACCCCCACCCCCAACCCGACACCCACCCCCAACCTCACCCCACCTCCGACATCCACTCCCACCCCCACCCCAAACCGACACCCACCCCCACCCCCACCCCCCAACCCGACACCCACCCCCAACCTCACCCCCCTCCGACATCCACTCCCACCCCCACCCCAAACCGACACCCACCCCCACCCTCATCCCCACTCCGACATCCACCCCCGCCCCCACCCCAAACCCGACACCCACCCAAACCCCCTACCCGACCCCCACCACAACCCCCAACCTGACCCCCACCCCACACCCTGACACCCATCCCAACCCCATCCCCATCCCCTCAACCCCACCCCACCCCCATCCCTTCACCTCACCCCCACTCCCTTATCCCCGTCCCCACCCCCTCACTCCCATCCCACCCACACCCCCTTGCCCCACCCCACCCCCTCATCCTCACCCCACCCCCATCCCCACTCAGCGCCCACCACCACCCCCACACACCCATCCCCTCACCCCACCCCCACATCCACCCCCACCCCCACCCCCTCACCCCACCCCAATCCCCTCACACCCACCCCTCACCCCACCCCCTCACCCCACCGCCACCCTCACCCACCCCCTCACCCTACCCCCACCCCTTCACCCCACCCCCACCCCCACCCCCAACCCGACACCCACCCCCACCCTCACCCCCACTCCGACATCCACTCCCACCCCCACCCCAAACCGACACCCACCCCCACCCTCACCCCCACTCCGACATCCATTCCCACCCCCACCCCAAACCGACACCCACCCCTCACCCCACCCCCTCACCCCACCGCCACCCTCACCCACCCCCTCACCCTACCCCCACCCCTTCACCCCACCCCCACCCCCACCCCCAACCCGACACCCACCCCCACCCTCACCCCCACTCCGACATCCACTCCCACCCCCACCCCAAACCGACACCCACCCCCACCCTCACCCCCACTCCGACATCCATTCCCACCCCCACCCCAAACCGACACCCACCCCACCCCCACCCCCAACCCGACACCCACCCCCAACCTCACCCCCACTCCGACATCCACTCCCACCCCCACCCCAAACCGACACCCACCCCCACCCTCACCCCCACACCGACATCCACCCCCACCCCCACCCCAAACCCGACACCCACCCAAACCCCCTACCCGACCCCCACCACAACCCCCAACCTGACCCCCACCCACACCCTGACACCCATCCCAACCCCCTCAACCCCACCCCACCCCCACCCCTTCACCCCACCCCCACTCCCTTATCCCCGTCCCCACCCCCTCACTCCCATCCCACCCACACCCCTCGCCCCACCCCCACCCCCTCATCCTCACCCCACCACCATCCCCACTCAGCCCCCACCACCACCCCCACACACCCATACCTCACCCCCACATCCACCCCCACCCCCACCCCCACCCCCTCACCCCACCCCAATCCCCTCACACCCACCCCTCACCCCACCCCCTCACCCCACCCCCACCCTCACCCACCCCCTCACCCTACCCCCACCCCTTCAGCCCACCCCCACCCCCTCACCCCAACTCCACCCCCACCCAGACCCCCACCACCACCCCTTCACGCCCACGCCCTCACCCCACCTCCACCCCACCCACACCCCCTCACCCCACACCCTCACCCCACCTCCACCCCCACCCACACCCCCTCACACCCACCCCAATCCCCACCCCCTCACCCCACCCCCACCCTCACACCCACCCCCAACCCCTCACCCCATCCCCACCTTCAACCACACCCCCACTCCCTCACCGCACCCCCACCCCCACACTCACCCCCACCTGCTCCCTCACCCCCTCCGTAAAACCATAAGACCATAAGACTTAGGAGCAGAAATTAGGCCATTCGGCCCATCGAGTCTGCTCCACCATTCAATCATGGCTGATAAGTTTTTCAACCCCATTCTCCCGTCTTCTCCCCGTAACCTTTGATCCCCTTACCAATCGAGAACCTATCTATCTCGGTCTTGAATACACTCAATGGCCTGGCCTCCACAGCCTTCTGTGGCAATGAATTCCATAGATTCACCACTCTCTGGCTAAAGAAGTTTCTCCTCATCTCTGTTCTAAAAGGTCTTCCCTTTACTCTGAGGCTGTGCCTTTGGGTCCTAGTCTCTCCTACTAATGGAAACATCTTCCCCACGTCCACTCTATCCAGGCCTTTCAGTATTCTGTAAGTTTCAATCAGATCCCCCCTCATCCTTCTAAACTCCATCGAGTATAGACCCAGAGTCCTCAAACGTTCCTCATAAGTTAAGTCTTTCATTCCTGGGATCGTTCTCGTGAACCTCCTCTGGACCCTCTCCAGGACCAGCACATCCTTCCTGAGATACGGGGCCCAAAATTGCTCACAATATTTTAAATGTGGTCTGACCAGAGCCTTATAAAGCCTCAGCAGCACATCCCTGCTTTTATATTCTAGTCCTCTCGAAATAAATGCCAACATTGCATTTGCCTTACTAACTACCGACTCAACCTGCAAGTTAACCTTAAGAGAATCCTGGACTAGGACTCCCAAGTCCCTTTGCAATCCAGATTTCTGAATTCTCTCCCCATTTAGAAAATAGTCTGTGCCTCTATTCTTCCTACCAAAGTGCATGACCTCACACTTCCCCATGTTGTATTCCATCTGCCACTTCTTTGCCCATTCTCCTAACCTGTCCAAATCCTTCTGCAGCCTCCCCGCCTCCTCAATACTACCTGTCCCTCCACCTATCTTTGTATCATCTGCAAACTTAGCCAGGATGCCCTCAGTTCCTTCATCTAGATCATTAATGTATAAAGTGAAAAGTTGTGGTCCCAACACTGACCCCTGCAGAACTCCACTAGTCACCGGCCGCCATCCTGAGAAGGACCCCCTTATCCGCACTCTCTGCCTCCTGCCAGACAGCCAATCTTCTATCCATGCTCCCTCACCTCCTCTCCCACCCCCAGCCCCTCACCCCAACCCTCTCAACCCCCCACCACCACCCTCAGCCCCTCACCCCCCAACCACCACCCCCACACCCTCACCTCCACCCTCACCCCCACCCCAACCACCTCACCCCATCCCCACACCCCATCCCCACACCCCCAATCCCGCCCCTTCACCCCACCCCCAGCCCCCACTCCCACCCCCTCACCCCCACCCCCTCACCGTACCCACATCCCCACCCTCACCCCCTTCCTCACCCACACCAACACCCTCACCCCAACCACCATCCTCTCAACCCACCCCCACCCCCTCACCGTACCCACATCCCCACCCTCACCCCCTTCCTCACCCCCACCAACACCCTCACCCCAACCACCATCCTCTCAACCCACCCCCACCCCCTCACCGTACCCACATCCCCACCCTCACCCCCTTCCTCACCCCCACCAACACCCTCACCCCAACCACCATCCTCTCAACCCACCCCCACCCCCTCACAGTACCCACATCCCCACCCTCACCCCCACCACCACCCCCTCACCCCACCCCCACCCTCACCCCCTCACCCAACCCCCACCCTCACCCTCACCCTCACCCCTCCCCCTCCCCCTCACCCTACAGGCGTGACTCAGATGCACATGAACGGGGACATGTGACAAATGAGGTGCAAAGGTTGTTTTTTCTCTTGAAGAGTTGTTGGCTGGGATCCTTGATCTGCCCGAGGGTGAGGGGCTTTCCTTAAATAAAAAAACCCCAAGGCCACGCGCCAGTCGGTAAGGTCGGACGGGCAGGGGGAGAAACGGTGCCTGGTTACCCCATCGGGAGCCTCAAACAGGCCTCTGGGGCCCGGGACCCGGCAGTGCGCCCCCTCCTGTGGAAACATGGCGCCCGGGCTCGCCCGGGGGGGGAGGGTGGGGGTCATCGCGCCGCTGCTTTAGGCCCGATCGGGTCAAGGCGTCGTGGGGTCGGCCTGGACCTACCCGCTCCAGCCACCACCAACACCCCCCCACCCCTCGCTCCACCCTCCCCCTCGACCCTCACCGCCTGGGCGTACTCCGGCTCAGACCGCCTGTTTCCCATCGGCTACGGTAGGCCTCACTCCAGCCGGGAGCTAGACCCTAACCTCGGTGTAGCCGATCGCTCGACAAACTTCCTCACCCACTCCCTCCCACCTCCTGCCTGTCGCCACGCGCTCCCTCAAAAACTCCTTGGCTGGCCGGGCCCAGCATTTATTGCCCCATCCCTAATTGCCCCTTGAGAAGGTGGTGGGGGTGAGCTGCCTTCTTGAGCCGCTGCAGTCCCCGTGTGGTGTAGGTACACCCACAGCGCTGTTAGGGAGGGAGTTCCAGGATTTTGACCCAGCGACAGCGAAGGAACGGCCGATATATTTCCAAGTCGGGATGGTGGGTGGCTCGGAGGGGAACTTCCAGGTGGTGGGTGTTCCCCATGTGTCTGCTGCCCTCGTCCTTCTAGACGGTAGTGGTCGTGGGTTTGGAAGGTGCTGTCGAAGGAGCCTTGGTGAGTTGCTGCAGTGCATCTTGTAGATGGTACACACACTGCTGCTACTGTGCGTCGGTGGTGGAGGGAGTGAATGTTTGTGGATGTGGTGCCGATCAAGCGGGGCTGCTTTGTCCTGGATGGTGTCGAGCTTCTCGAGTGTTGTGGGAGCTGCACTCATCCA